>NW_026068159.1:1357766-1398834 GCF_014885135.2 Alexandromys fortis
TATATATGTATGTATGTATCTGCATAGATATTATGGTTGTGTAGCTCTTGTGGGACTGTTTACCAGTGGGAGCGGGAGCTGTCTCTGACTCTTTGCCTGCTTTTGGCACCTTTTTCCTCCTACTGGGTTGCATCAACTGATCTTAATATGAGGGTATGTTCCTAGTTCATTGCAACTTGATATGCATATTTGGTTGGTATTCTTGTGAGACCTGCCATTTTCTGAAGGGAAAGAAGGAGAAATGGATCTGGAGGAGAGGAGAGGTGCGGGAAGGTGAGGGACTAGAAGGAGAGGAGGTAGGAAAAATTTTGTTTGTGATGTTATATATGCAGAGACTCTCAGAAAATAATAAATTATAAAAGAAAATACATTTTTCTAAATGTTTGATACTTTCTTTTTGTCATATGGTCTATATATGAGAGTGCCTTAACTCTTAGTAAGAAAAAGGAATGAATATATTGGTAAATTTTATTTTGAATCTTCAACAAATCTTTATTAGGACCATTTGATCTAAACTGAAGCCTCTGATTTGTTTAAAAAATTTTGTCTGAGTAATCAGCCAATTTCTGAAAGTCGGTTGTTAATGTCTCCTTTTATTATAATTATTAAAAATATCTTACCCTTTATTCTCTGCCTTCTACTCCCATCAAGCCAGTGTCTTCCTAACAAGTCTCCGTCTCTCTTCCTGCCTTATTTTGTTTGGTTTTGTTTAGCTAGCTTTAACCAGATCTTCCAACATGGATGTAGAGTTACCAAATGGAGAATGAGAAACTCACTAGTAGTTATGTCAGAGAAGATGATTACAGCCTTGTCCTATCGGTCATCATCTGCAGATAGGATCTCCACTCTTCTATAGAATCTGTAGTAATATATTTTTAGAAAAGATGAGAATAGAAACAAAGGTATAACAAAATTATACTAACATGAATACTATTCACTTCATCCTTCCATACATTATGAATTTTATATATCATTTTCTATCTTGATATTTCATAGAACTTCTGACATAGTAATGCATTTATTATTATTCTAAGTTGTATTATTTAAGAGCTGTTCATTCTGAAGATCCAAAATGTTTATGAAGTATGCTTATAATATGTATTGTTATTTGTGTATTTTATTACCTTTGTCAATAAGTTTAGACCTTGTTATATTTTCTTTGTATTCAGCAAGACATATTCAAGTCTGAGCAGCTTCTTTTATCATTTCATATAAAGCAGATATGGTGGAGGTTTTACTCTCACTTTGCTGTTAAATCTTTTTCAATTTTAAATGGTAGCTTTGCCTGGTAAAGTATTCTCACTTGGCAGGTATTTCTTTCCTTCATTATTCTGAAAATGTCATTCTATTCTCCTTTTTATATTTCAGTGTAAGTTCTTGAATATAAGAAGCCCTGAAAAGATATTGGTTAGATTTTATTTTATTGGTGACCTTTCACTTTACCATATTTGAATGTGCATCCTTCTCTAGTTAGGGGATATTTTGTGTTATGATTGCTTTGAGAAAGTTTGTCTCTTTTCTAATCTTTAACTCAAAAATGACAATTAGATGATCTTTTAGTACAGTCTTTGATAATGCATAAAGATTGTGTGTTTTAAAGATATGAAAGAAATTAAAGTAAATAAAAATTGGGAAGTTCTCATATATGTGAAAATTAAACAATTTGATTTGGAAAGCACTTGATCATGGAGAAAATTAAGAATAAATTTGTAAACATTATGACAAAAATGAAAATGTAAGACTGCATAGCAAACCACCTGGATACAGGAAAAACAGTACAAAGTTGTAACTTTACAGTCATCAATCACTTCATCTGAATGACAAGTGCTCTTTATATATTAAAATCATGTAGTCTAATCAGCCAGACACTAGTATTTCTACTAAGTTAAGTCATATAATCATGTTTATAAAATTATTGCTCTATAGCTCATTAACATCTGTTTTATTGCATGATACTGGTTTATCTTTATCACCATTTTCTGCAGCTTCTTTATTCACATCATGTTGTTCCAACGTATATTAATGATGCAACTCTGCCTGTTTTCCCAAAGACTGAAACTACTTGTTTGTAAAAGTCCCTATTTTTTATGACCTTCATTTTCATTAACAGCCACATCTTTTTTACCTAACCATGACATGTTAAATAAAGTATAATCTCAATTTTAAATTAACACAAGCCAATACGCAGCAAGTGTATTTCAGCGCTTGTGTTCTGTAACATATGCTCATAGTCCTGGCAGAAAGAAAGGCTAAAATTAGTTTCACATAACTTTTTCCTCAAATTTTCAGATGGATATTACTTAGATTATTACTCAGAAAAAAATGCAGTTCAATAAATATGAGCTGAATATGAAACAAATGTATGGTAGCATAAGGACACAAATCAAAGAATGGAGTTTAAATTTTATTGATGGTATTACTAGGAAGAAGCAGTTATAAATGTGATTAGGTTGTTTGTTTTTGTATGCATGCATATATGTGTTAATTTGGTTATACATTAACCTGGCATGCCTATAGGAGTGTTTAATGTATTAACATTTTGGCAGGATTAACAAAGTAGTTTATGGAAAATCCCCATTCAGTTGGTTCAAAATCTAAATATAAGAAAAGTCTTATTAATTATAAAATAAATGAATCTAGACAAACATGACAAATGAATTCCAACAGTATAAACTACAGGATACTTAATTTCTCTCATATAAATGTGTTTTTCTATTTACATAATTTCTTTTTTAGCATAATCTAGAAATATGCCTCAGGATACATCCACCCAAGCTAATATGCATTTCTGTAGAATCAGTAATGGCCCAACATGGAATACTTTCTTGGCAAAATGTATGGTGATCATTTTGTCCTCCCCAGCAAACTGGGGTCTTCCTTCACTTCACCTTGCCAGTAAGATGCTTTAGTCATCTTCCTTGGAGATGCCAGTGTCCACTGTTCAGCCCTCTCCATATTAGCCAATGCAATGCCCCTGGTCCTTCCTTCAGAGTCTGTAGCAGCTCACAATACTTGGCATCTTTCAGGCAAATGCTCTCAAATGAAGTCAGTTTACTCTGCGAAAGGATATTAGCAATGTATTCAGAGATTCTCATTTATTACAATTCATAGGGAGGAGGAAGGGCAGCTGACATCCAGAGTGTCAGGATCAGGGATGATGCAGAACATCCCATAATAGTTTGGGAGCACAGTTTGTCCTTCCACCATGTATTACTCAGAATGAAATGTTGATATCACGAAGATTTGAGACTACTTGACAGGAAAGATATTTAAAACAGCACACAGTAGGATGCCAGCAACCCACTGGTGAAGAATAAGGTTGGGGGACACCCTTTAATATCCATATTTCCTCTTCTCTCCAGTGCTTTGCAGAAGACCACNAGGCAAATGCTCTCAAATGAAGTCAGTTTACTCTGCGAAAGGATATTAGCAATGTATTCAGAGATTCTCATTTATTACAATTCATAGGGAGGAGGAAGGGCAGCTGACATCCAGAGTGTCAGGATCAGGGATGATGCAGAACATCCCATAATAGTTTGGGAGCACAGTTTGTCCTTCCACCATGTATTACTCAGAATGAAATGTTGATATCACGAAGATTTGAGACTACTTGACAGGAAAGATATTTAAAACAGCACACAGTAGGATGCCAGCAACCCAGTGGTGAAGAATAAGGTTGGGGAACACCCTTCAATATACATATTTCCTCTTCTCTCCAGTGCTTTGCAGAAGACCATGATCATGTACAAAACCGTGCTTGACTGAACAATGAGCTATGGCTTCTGTCTGGATAAATATCTTGACTCATTTTTCATTTAAGATCAGAAATGAAAAGGGAGACATAACCACAGACACAGAGGAAATTCAGAAAATCATTAGTATTTATATAATTTCTATAGCAATTTTTAAAAATTCAAATTATCAATGATTACCTGATGTCCGTATTCAAAATGTGTATTGAATCCCAATTTTTATTGTCAAGTTTGGCTTGCTGTCTGGGCTTGGGCTTTTTCTTGTGACCATGTCTAGTTTTATGGCTCTGTTGCAGGTACTGTCTGATAGGTGAGGCTCCTGATACCAGCCAAGGCAGAGACATTAAGGTTATACAGTGTTTGTCCCACCTGTAAAGCTAGGGAGAACTGGTCCTGCCCCTCACTGTCTAAAACATTCAAGAGAGTTTTACCTACACTTCACCTGGGCAGCACAATAGAGCTGACCCTGCTCCCAGGGGCATGGGAGAGCTGGTCCTGAGGGCATGAAAATGGGACAGCATGTCGTGCCCCTCTCATCTGCCATGTGGTGGTGTGGAGAAGGAAAGATGCCCTCCTCCCCTTGCCCCTTGCCACCTGCGCAGGAGGGAAACCAGACGCAACCCTTCACCAGCTGCAGCACTAGGGAGAATGAGCTCTGCCCCTTGCCTGGGCAGCACAGATGAGTTGACCCTGTAGACATGGATGTGGGTGAGCCAGCCCTGGGGGCGTGAGAGGGCCATAGCTGGTACCATCTCCATCATCTGCAGTGTGGTGGTAGTGGTGAGGGAAAGATGCCTTCCTCTCTTGCCCCTACCACCTTCAACTGGCCAGAGAGCTGGCCCTCCCCTTTACCAGCAACAATACTCTGGAAAGGAGGCCCTGCATCTCATCTGGGCAGCCCAGTGGAGCCGACCCAATTGACAGTGTCACAGGTGAGCAGGCCTCAAGAACAAGACCATGGAAGATCTGGCTGTGCCCATCATCTGCCATCTGACAATGTGAGTGGGACAGAAATGGCCTCCCACCTTGCCCCTCAATGCCTGAGGCAGGTGGGAGAGCTGCCTCTGTGGTCATAAAAGTGGGAGAGCTGCCCCTTCCTCCTACTATCTGCAGCACTTAGGAGAACAGACCCTGCATTTTTCCTGGGCAGCACAATAGAGCCAACCCTGTCGACAGAGGTGAGGATGAGTGTTGAAATAAGGAGCTGCGGCGCTGCGTCCCCAACACCCCGGCCGCTTGGCTAGCTCATGCCCGAAATAACAACACACAAACTGTGTTCATTTAAGAACTGCTTGGCCCATGAACTCTAGCTCTTACAGGCTAATTCTTGCACCTGGACTAGCCCATTTCTAATAATGTGTGTAAGCACCCCAAGGTGCGCTTACCGGGAAGATTCTAGCCTCTGTCCATCCTGGGAAAGTTGAGCATGGCGTCTCTGCTCCAGCAGAGCTGTTGTGTCTACCTGGGAGGGCTGAGCATGGCTTCTCTCCGGGAGCAGAGTCTGACCTCACTTCCTCTTCCGCCCAGCATCCTATTCTGTTTTCTTCTCCCACCTATGCTTTAACCTATCAGGGCCAGCCAACAGTTTCTTTTATTGCTCAGCCAATGAAATCAACAGATTGATATGACACTCCCACATCACTTCCCCTTTTTCTGTTTAAACAAAAAAAAGAAGGCTTTAACTTAACATCCAAAGCTCTAGAAATGACAGAGACATCTCGCTGCCTGGACAGTCACCCAAAGTTCCTCTGTACCGTTGGGGCATCCATCTTCGGCCTACAGGCCCATAGTTTCCAGCAGACATTTCCACAAAGCAGGAAATTTCAAAGGCAGTCACTATCTGCTTGTCCTGAAGAATGTCTTGCAGACTCTTTCATGAATCAGGAACCCCGAAAGATCATCTCACCTTTAGGCAAGTTCAGCAGTCCTCTCTCTGCGGGTTCTCTGTGTCCAGTTTATGCAATAGTCCAGGCAAGAGCAGTTTCTTGCCCAAATGGCTATCAAACTCCATAAGGATCCTCTTCGATGCCCATCTTCCTCTTGAAGTAGATTGGTGCTGCCAGGAGCAGAGTGTCTCATTGTCATGAAAAGTCCTAAGTTATTAAAACATGTAAAATGCCATATTCTCTAGCCTTTGAAAGATATGAAGAATGCCTATCTAAAATATATCTATGCACATCTAGAAAATCTTAACTAACATAACTACAAGCTTAACTACTATTAATGATTATTCATTAACAACCTATATACATTCAAAATTGACCTTAAATCTCTATCAATAAAGCAAAATCTATACTAATGCAAATTATTCATATCTATATCATATCCCCCTTTAAATGTAAAAGAACATTTATAAACCATATTTGGGAACATGGGCGCAGTTTTTTCTCTCCAAACTGCTTCCTGCTGAATGGGGGCGTCGTTAATTAGGTCTTTCATGGTATAACCTGTGTGCTAGTTTCATCTCAGTTGGCAGTTGAGCGAAGCAATTTTCTGAAGGTATTCACAGCAACCGTTCAGGAGGGCGTGGTCCATCATACCATATCGGAATAGAAGAAATGAACAGGGTCTCATCCTCTGTGAAAACAAAAAAAGAAACTCCTTTCCAAAGTATCATGTCCTTAGATCCAAATTTCAAAGTCAAGGCATCAAAATCTCTACGATGGATTAGTTCAGCAGCATTTATAAACAAATATCTTTTGGCAGCTGTTGCTCCTTCCTCAGCATTCAAACAATTCAAAGAGAGCATAATAGTATACAGTATCAAGATTCTCTGTGTATTTTCCATCTTTGTACGCTTTATTTTAACCTCTATTTCGTTTATTTTTACTTTTATATTCTCTGTATCTCTTTGACCTGGAATAACTCTGTAGACCAGGCTCTCCTTGAACTCTCAGAGATCCGCCTGTCTCTGCCTCCCAGGCATTGGGATTAAAGGTGTTTGCTACTACACCTTGAACTCACAGAGATCTGTTTGTCTCTGCCTTCTAGGCACTGGGATTAAAGGCGTGTGCTACCACACCTTGAAGTCACAGAGGTCAATCTCCCTCTGCCTCCCAAGCGTTGGGATTAAAGGCGTGTACTACCACACACAACTTCTCTTTTTCTTTTTTTTTTTTAAGAACTTTTAACTTTTAGCTTGCATATATTTTTAACACACTGTAAATCATTTAAACATTTTCTTTGTCTTTGAATCTCTTTACTGTATATCTCTCTTTTTCTGACCACACGAGCCTTTAAATTACTGAGCAATATGAGTAGGATTAAAGCCGTGGCTTTGCCAGCTAGATCCAGTCCATTCCTTAGCTTTCCAGCCTCATGGCGGAGATACAGGCTGTAGCCATGTTTATAGCCACAATTCTATGGCGTTTCAAGGTCCCTGCCAGCCAGCGAGCTACAACAGACAACAGTCAAGTCCTCTCTCGGTAGTTGGCCCTCCTGCCTCAGTCAGAGTTTGCCCTGGCAGGACGGCCCAGAAAGCCGGCATTTTAAAACAGCACAACTTTTTTCCTGCTACGGCTGAAAACCGAAAAGCATTCGTTCAGCTTTTCACCAACACCGTTTAAGTGTTTCGTGGCAGGACCTCTTAATGAGCTGCAGGGTTTTGCAGCTGAAGCTGAGTCAGGAAGCCTCTCTTAGATGAGAGCACTTGCTTGCCTCTAGCAAGCGGAGCAGACCCAAGAAATTTCTGCTACCAAGAAAACATGCTTCACTCCATTCTTTCCCAAGCTTTCTCAGGCTTTTTGTGGATTCAGTTAGTCCCACGTTGGGCGCCATCTGTTGAATTAAGGAGCGGCGGCGCTGCGTCCCCAACACCCCGGCCGCTTGGCTAGCTCATGCCCGAAATAACAACACACAAACTGTGTTCATTTAAGAACTGCTTGGCCCATGAACTCTAGCCCTTACAGGCTAATTCTCGCACCTGGACTAGCCCATTTCTAATAATGTGTGTAAGCACCCCAAGGTGCGCTTACCGGGAAGATTCTAGCCTCTGTCCATCCTGGGAGAGTTGAGCATGGTGTCTCTGCTCCAGCAGAGCTGTTGTGTCTACCTGGGAGGGCTGAGCATGGCTTCTCTCCGGGAGCAGAGTCTGACCTCACTTCCTCTTCCGCCCAGCATCCTATTCTGTTTTCTTCTCCCACCTATGCTTTAACCTATCAGGGCCAGCCAAGCAGTTTCTTTTATTGCTCAGCCAATGAAATCAACTGATTGATATGACACTCCCACATCAGATGAGCCAGCCCCCAAACTATTAGTATGGGAGATATGTCACCACAACTCATCTGCCATGCAGTGGTGAGTAGAGGAGAGGTGTTCCATTTACCCCTTATCCCTCACACCCGCAACACACAAGGGAGCTTATCCTCCCCCTAGCCACTCACCACTTGCAACAGATTACGGACCCTCCCCCTTATTAGTTGCAGCACTCAGGGAAGCAAGTCCTGCTCCTTGCTTGTGCAGCACAGCAGAGTTGACCCTGTTGGTACAGGAATGAGTAAGCTGGACCTGAGGGTGCGAGAGTGGAACAGCTACCCACAACCCCCTCACCTGCCACGTCGTGGTGAGGGCAAGGGTAAATGCCCTCTACCCCTTACCCCTCCAACTTGTGATGGGCAAGCAAACTGACCTTCCCCCTTACCAGTTGTAGCAATTGGGAAAGTGGACCTTGCACCTCGCCTGGGCAGCACAGTAGAGCTGACCCTATTGACAAGGATGCAGGTAAGCATGAGAAAATGGTTCCCTCATCATGGTGGTGTGGACTAGGGAGAGATGCTCTTCTTCCCACCCCTTTCCGCCTATGGCAGGTGGAAGTGCTGGCCTTGGGGTTATGGGCGGGGGAGCTTTCCTTTTCCTTCAGCAGCTGCAGCACTTGGGAGAATGACCCCTACGCCTCACCTGGGTGACACAGTAGGGCTGGCCCTGAAAGTGTATGTGTAGCAGAGAGGACCGTGAAGATGTGAAAGTAGAACTGGCCCCACCCCTTGCTCACTGTTGCCACTGTCTCTTAAATTTTATCTTTTATGGAGTGCGGTTACAAGGTGGTAGGAAGGGATGGAAAAGGAAAGGGATCGAGATACATGATGCGAAAGTCACAAAGAATAATTGTACCTTGCATTATGATTAGTCGTAAACCAGCAAAGAAAAATGTTTAATATATGAATCAATTTTAAAGAATGCAATGTTATATGTAATGCTGTTACAACCAGTACTATTTTCAAAAACTGGCTAGAACACATTTGTGTTACTTTCTAAAATATAATTAAAATGAATAACTTAGTCTGTTAAAGCTATAAAGTTTTTAATAAAACTGAGATTAAAATAATTTAGACAGAAATAAATGAAAATAATCTTTGCATTTTGGATCAGGTATGTTTCTTTTTATTTTCATTTTTTATTGATATTGTTTTCACCTCTAATCATTACCTTATTGTTAAACATTATTATCAGATAAATTATATTTAATAATATATTGTATTTTAAACATATGTATTTTATGGTACCTCATCATCCTCACTGCTCCACTTTTATTCCCACAAATTCGCTTCTTCTGAACTAATTTACATTTTATTTTTTTCCTAAGAAAGATCCAAGCAATGACAATACCAATAGACATGCTAACATGGAAAGGAGAACTATCAATGGGTCCCAGCTAGACAAAGAGCTACAGGCAACTAAGGACTGCTGAGAGAGGTACAATTAATCTTCCCCACTGATGAAGTTTTTAATTAGTTATCCAATCTTAAGTACACATGCCTAAAAATATATAATCACATAAATGCAACCAACACTAAACAGACTCAGCAGATTATAATTATTATATATTTGTGTGTGTGTGTGTGTGTGTGTGTGTATGTGTAACAATTAGGGAAAATAGACATGAAAATTTTTTTTTAATATTTATTATTTGTTATGTATATAATGGTCTATCTGTGTGTATCCCGAAGGCCAGAAGAGGGCACCAGACTTTATTACAGATGGTTGTGAGCCACCATGTGGTTGTTGGGAATTGAACTCAGGACCTTTGGAAGAGCAGGCAATGCTCTTAACCACTGAGCCATCTCTCCAGCCCCTAGACATGAATTTTTGAGAGAGTAAGGATGATGATGTTTGGGCTTGGAGAGGGTATGGTGGAAATTTAATTATATAAAAATATTGTCTATATGGTTTGATAATTTCACACATGCATATAATGTTTTGATAAAATCAACCACTCATTCACTCTATTAAAATTCTTCTCCTATCCTCTATAATTTCACATATTTATATAATATATTATTTCATATTCACCTCACATTACCCTCCTGTATTCCCCTCCTGCTCCTCTTGAGACCTTTCTTCTGAGACAGTCTTCTCTGTCATGTCATTTTTCATGACCCAGTGAGCTCAATTAGAGTTATTGGAATGAACTTGAGTGTGGGATATTTGCTGAAACACAGGCAACTTGAGTAGTTATACCATTGAAACCATAAAAGATGCCTTTCATAGAGTGAGGAGTTAACTTCCAGGAGCTTCACAAGAAGGGGTGCGTCCATATGAATCCAAATCTCATCTAGAATGAAATGTTGATAGGCCCAATCTTGTGCTGATCTTGTGAAAGTAACCACCACTGGAATGAATTTATTATTGCAAAAGCTCTATCCTTTTTAGAAGATAGAACTTCATTGCACTTCTCCTTATCTTCAGGTTTTAATTTTTTCCAGCTTTGTTCCCTGATATTGCCTGAGACTTTGTTGGAGTGATATGGAAACATCATTTAAGGATCGCTTCTCAGCAGTCATTTATTCTCAACATATTTACCAGTTACAGTCTTCATTAACCATTGCAGACTGCATAAAGAAAGTGCTCAAATCAAAGTAGACATAAGCACTAATTTACAGTCATAAACATAAACACTAATAAGGTAGTTTGGAAATATTTTCATTTAGCAGATTAACAATAATCATACTTGGTTCACCCTAAAGCCCCAAATACAAGTCATAAAAACTAAAACTTGAAAAATTGAAAATAATCAAGATGTAAAATGTATGACTTTGAAAATCAGTATTAAACTATAAAAGATATGTCAAGACATATGAAAATATTTCATAACTATATTCAATAAAGGACATATGCCTAAAAGTTAAAAAATATTTTCTAAATCTTAAAAGAGATGAGCAATGCTTCGTTATAAAAATAAACAAAACCAAATCAGAATGATAACAAAAATTATTTATAACAATTAAAAATGAAAATATGTTTGTCATCACTTACCAGGAAAAAACAAATAAAACCTCGACAAAATGAAATCTCATGCCACACAAACTACAATGACCAAAATAAAACAAATGCACACTAACAGCAATCCTACCCTAAAAAGACCAATGTGTTCAAGAATATGGAAGAAATTGCAATTTTGTATATTGCTTGTAAAAGTATAAAATACTACAACTTATTTTAGAAAAGTTTTTTTGGTAAATTCTTAAGAGATTAATTGAATAGAAAATATATGTTCCAAATATCACATCTTTAAATAGTTTAAAACCTATATGCAGTGCATCTTAGAATGTGAGTCAAGTTTGATTTGTAAAGTACATTTTCAGTGTACATATTAAAGGTTCAAAAATGAAAATGTCCATGGCTGAGGGCAAGTACGGATCTAATAATATTTTACTGTGAACAATATAATGCCAGTTCCCTTTTAAAGAGAAAGTCATTAGAGAAGAAAATTGTAAAAATAATGTCATATAGACATGTGCTTTAATCTTGTCTTTGCCACTTACTGACTATCTGATATTAAGAAATTAATGATTCCTTGTAGTTCTTAATTTTTAACTGAAAGTTATGATTCTACATCTTTAGAAAGTGATTCTGAGTATTATGTAAATGGAGACTATTAGTAGCTAATATTTGTAGAGAAGTTAATACATGAGTAGTATTTTTGAGCATATTTCACATATTATTTCATTGATATTTTGAGATGACTGTGGTGTGAGAATTACAGTTTGAGTAAAAGGAAAGATTTTTATTTAGTCTACACTAGCATTGAGAAGCATCTATAACAGGGACTGAGAAGATGGTAAAAACACCTTTTCCCTTAGCAGCAATAATAGTTAAGTGCTGTAACTTTCACCAACCCAGGTGACATTTTTCTTAATGCGTTTAGTTTCATCTCTATGCAGGTTGAGTAGGTGGTGAAAATACGAGATACTTGTACTAACACCATAATAAACTGTGAATTGAACCTTTCCATAGTGGTATCTGCTTGCTAGTTTACTTCTTTCAATATGAATACAAATATTACCATACCGACTTAAGTTGTTATCAGTAATAACAGTAAGTAGCATTCTATATACAATTACCACCTCAGCTTACCTGAACCATCTCATTAAGTCATGAAGGGCAAAATTTTTTGCTTGAGGCAATGAAGACCTAGCATAATAGTTGACATATTCAATGTCTCACAAGGAAATGTATAAATGAAAGATTCATTCCTGTGATTAGTAGTAACCAAACAGATTAATTTGATCACTATCTATGAAGACCTTTAATTTTCTTGCTTTCGGATCTGGTAATGGGTAAAGAATTCAAATATCCTGAAATAAGATGGACATAGTACTATAAGTTTGCAATCCCATTAAATGAGAGACTTAGAGTCCAAGGCCAGGCAAGGCTATGCAGTAGAACTCTGACTCAAGAAAGAAAGAAAACAAACCCAACAAAATAGAACTTGATAACAGAAAAAAATTGAATTACTTTAACCATTGAAATATATTTCCCCCTAGAAGCCTGGAATTTAATTCCCAAAGTTACTTTTTAAAACATAAAACTGTCTTGACGGAATTTGCTTAAGGTTTATGAAAAGAAAAAAAAGTCTGTGTGCAAGTTGGTTTACTCTAGAAGACAAAAGGCTAATGAAAATGGAATGAGAGCAAAGACTTGTAGAAAATTTTATTAAATAAGCGTGCTTCGGTTACTGCCTGTTCTGTACATATTTGTCTGCATTTTTAGTAGTGACTGTGGCTGGTAGACATCTAACCCTTTGCTTCGCTCTCGTTTTTCAAAATGATACAAAGATTATCTTTCTGCTGATGGGCCATTATCTCAGGCAGTCAGGTTATAATATAATTGATTAAACCAAAGAGTTCTTTACATTTCAGCTTAATTATAATCTAGTCTTAAAATACACTTCAGACTGATTGACAGTATGATTCCTTGATTACAATGGCACACACTCATATCTTTTAACTATGCTCTGGTCCCCATAATAGCATAGTTACAGACATTTTTTGTTGGGAGAGGACACAGATCTTTTTCTTGTTTTCTGTTAATTCTATTAGAGGCACATTTCTGACATTTCACTGAAGTTCCAAATGTGCTTCTAAATGCACTTTCTTTTTCTTCTATGTAGTGTGCGAACAATCTTTGATTAAACAATAAGGATATTTTAAGGGAACATGTAATAGAAAACACAACCAATGGAAATGTAGTGATGATGAAAACACTTGCTGTTAGAAATATGCTTCAAAAATAAACACAAGGTAATTAGTTATACTTTGCTATCTCTGACCCTTTTGATAGGATTTGTGCTTCCTTATGCTAATGCTTCCCCTTTCCTTTTGTTTTCAACTATTTGTAAGGCATTTGCTTGCTTTCTATGCAAATAGGAAGAACAAGTAATGACAATTACACAGAAAATCAAAAATAATCATAGAAAATCAATGCCTAAACTTATATGCTCTGTAAACCTCTTCAAAAATTTCTTTCTCTGGTAGATTATCCAATCCCAAGTGATCAAACTTAAACATATGTATATATAAGCAACACTAATATACATAATTATTCTATTATAATGCACTTACTATATATATATATATATATATATATATAATAACTACAGAATGAACAGATTCGAGAGGAGAAAATGGAGACATGCAGAATTAGGAAGCAAGAGAGGAGAGGATAGAAATGATGCAAATGCCACAAACTTCAGGGAGAGAAAAGTGTAGAACTAAGCTGTTTCTATTCAATGATATTCAATCTTAAATAAAGGGTGTCTAAGAGTGAAGAAAAGAAGAAAATAAGTAGGTGTGTCTATGGAGTGAGTCAGCAGCTTCTCACTGGGTTTCAATTACTGATCTTATCTCCACAAGGTCTATAGCACACTGTTCTATGGAACTGATCCTTCTAAGATTTTAATTCCCTTGTTTTCCTAATGCTAATCATTCAACCACCAGTCTTCCTTGGTTTATTTCCTTCCATACATTCACTTAATTAATGTTTCACTACACACTGTTTTGTCCTTGTTCCAAGAATATAGTATTTTTCTAGCAGCACCCTTCTATGTGCCAGACTCTCTCTCTCTCTCTCTCTCCCTCTCTCTGCCCCCCATAAAATTACCTTTTAATAAAATACAGAAGTATTTTTTTTCTGAGGCTATTTCTTGATCTTAAATAATAATTAAAAATAAACTCTGCATTGCTCTTAACGGTAAGGGAAGAAAGTACTCCATAGTTGAGGTTGAGCCCTCAATTATCTCCCTTTCTATTCTTCTTCCAAAAGTTGAATTCCTTGCTACAGAAACTAGCATTCACCAACTCCCAACTAACTTGTAAGATGAGTGCTCTGCAGCTGCCTTTTGTTCATTCACCAGAGATTCCAGCAGTCCATGCATGGGCATTGCAGCTTCATAACTCCTAAAGTTTACTTCATTCCTTTTTATCTTTTATGTGTCTATCAGTATTTTCACATGCGCTATGACTGACAGTTTTCTTTCAGTTATGGATATATGATTTCATTAACTGTCTTCTATAAATCTAGTCCAGTGTCTGGAATCCTGTTATTTTGCGCAAATTGAAAAGATAATCTTTATTTCCTCTTTGTTTCTGAGATAAAGCTTTATTATGTACAATATTGTTGATTATGAGTAATTTTCATTAATATGGTGGTTCTCAACTTTCCTAATGCTTTGGCCCTTTAATACAGTTCCTCATGTTATAGCGACCCCTAACCATAAAATTATTCTTATTGTTACTTAACAACTGTAATTTTGCTATTGTTATGATTAATAATGTAAATATCTGTGTTTTCTGATGGTTGTTCAACATGTAAATTGTTGGCGCTACACAGACAGAACCACCGATATAATGGTATTCCAAAAATCCAAGTTTTCCCTTTGTTTTATCTGACTAGAATATTTCAACTGACTTATTTCAGAAAAGCTTATTCTTTCAAATACTTAAAAATCACCTATAACTAATGTTTTCAAGCATATTTTTTCATTGGTTAATATTGAGCCTTTTATTTCAAAGATTTTGTTTGGTTCTTTTTTTCCTTATCTGTTCATATGTGATGAATCTGGTATATCATGCAACTATTTTTCTGATTTTTTCATCTGTCTGCTTATATTTCCTTCATTTTCACTAGGTTTCACAATTTCCACTTGAATTCATCAGCTATTTCATGTATATCATTTTATATGTGCTCTTTTCCTGGACAGTTGTTTTCCTTTGAAGAGGTGATGTTACTCTTTTTCTCTCTTTGCATGCTTCTTGTGCTTTTACACTTACACTGACACTCGTGTATCTGATGGTTTTCTACTTATCTCTACCAACTTTATGCAGGGGTCTTTTACAAAAAATAGCTTACTAATGTGGACTTGTCTTGGGATATAAAATTAATATGCATTGATGGCTTTGATTATGGGAATTGTGATTTTACCTCCTATAGCTTCTTTGGTTGTAATAAGTGAATTTGGGCACTCTCCCAATGAAGCCCAGTCATTCTGAGTAACACAGATGTGAAGATAATTTTATACATTATGTAATTGTGGTATAAAAATTATATACACACACACACACATACATACATACATGGTGCCCATGTATGGCTACTTTAACAGTTAGAGGTGTAAACTACTTGGGAAGTACACATTCCTTCAATAACTTCTGAGTTAGTTGTTTGAATAACATGGTTTTATGGTGCTGACAACCCAAATAGTGGTGGGTGATTGATAAAAAAAATTAAAAAATACTATTTTTTCCAGGAAATGCATGTTCCTACATACTGTATATGAATAATTGGTAGTGGGAATTTGTTTTCTCCACTCTGTGGTACTCTCATTGAGTCACAGCAGTGACATGTATGTGGAGACAAATCAGCAATGAGGCTATTATCCCTGAAATAGAGTAGATTGTACAGACAGTGAAAATGATGTTATGGGATGAGGATAGAACCTTTAGTGTTGGCAGCTATTTAAAATAGGAATAAAGCCACACAGTGGACTTTTGCTTGACCAGTGAAGGCCAGGTTGGTGCCTGTGTACTGTTGCATCATTGGCATGAGTCCATTTCTTTCTGGACTTGATCTTTTCCCCAGTAGACCATCATCTTTTTCTCTCAGTTCTTGAGGAAGGCAGTCTTCATTCTGTTCTGCTCTGAAATCTCTATTTTTTGAAATTAGAAAAGTAAAACAAATTTGAATGCTGGTATTACAGTTTGTCTCTTGGGTCAAGTTGCATTTCTGAAGCTTAATTCACACAATAGCCTCTGTAAATATAGATACTTGGGCAATTATAAATATGGTCCAGCTGTGCTGTCGCAGTCCTTTGCCTCTTCTCAACATTCTGTTCCAGCATTGTTCCTATCTGCCCTATTCACAATAACTAGCAAATGGAAACATTTAAATGTCCTTCAACGGCTGAATGGATAATGAAAATGTGGTACACACACAAGAAGTATTCAGCTCTAATGAAAAATTAAACCATTAGCTTTGCAGGTAAATGGATGGACCTAGAGAAGATTATATTGAATGAGATAAGTCAAAGCCAAAAAGAAGAATCAAATGTGAATAAGCAATATGGAGCAACTAGAGAAAACAGAAAAGTATAGCTACCACTTCTCATCAAAAAAGCTTCGCATTATGATTTTGAATACATCTCTGAAGTTGGTTGCCAGTAACATCCGTCCATTTTCTCTTTTAAAATAGATAATGTGACCTTTTATTCAAAGCCTAGTTCCTAGGCCTATTATTCCAGATTCCTCCTTAATGGGACTATAAATCAATCATGTCTGTGAAACCACTTTATTGAGACTGTTATTTTCAATAGTGATGAATTTTGAATGTATTATTCCATTTATTCTTTCATTTGCAAAAGAGGATCCTGTACCCATTTAGGACATCAAGGAAGAAGGTACAAGATGCCCTGTTTTCTCTCTATGGTGTTGTCCCAGAATCTATAGTATTGTAAGCTCTAAAATTTTCATATTTCAAAATTACCTTTATTAGTTGTAATATTTTTGAGAAAAAGTAAATATTATTTGGTAGTACTTGGGCTCAAACTGAAACCCCAATGACTGCTGAACATGTCCAGTACAACATCTGGGGCAACCAGATTAATTTATTTAAATTGAGCATTATACTAACCTTATTCATCCACATTTTATATAAATACTCTTCTTAGTTAGAAAAGTATTTCAATCTCCACCAAAGTGGAGCCATTAGCAATTCACTTTCAATTTCCTACTTTAATTAGTTCCTAGCAAATAATATTTTTTCTGCCTCTTCATTCATTCTGAATATTACACACACACACACACACGCACACACACACATACATACGTACATATATATATATATAACTTATAAAACCTTCTCAAATTTTTTAACTTGATTAAAGCAGATAACACAAGATCAACCAAGAAATGAGCCATTTTCCTATGATGAGGGAGACCCCAGAAGTATTTCAAACATGACAGCTTTCTATTATCTTTGATGACCCACCATAACTGTATGGTAAGACCCTATTGCTGAAGACATATCAGTGTTTGGTTATAAAATGTAGAAAAATCAATCTCAAATTGCTGATCTAATCTGCTGGCTAGCTTTCATACTGCTTGAAGGTGGTATGCAGACAACTTGAGAAGAAATGACAACTTTACCCAGCACTGGACCATACTTCCTGCAATAATGATCTGCCACACAAGATGTACCCATTTTTTCAATAGTAGCATGGTTGCTGGTGAGTTCACTCCCTTACTGGCATTAGAGCCTACTTCTTCAGGTTTCTGGCATGTACTAAAGACCAGTTGAGACTACCAGCCTCATCGAATGAACAGCTATCTTTTGCTGGTAGACAGCTATTATTGGGCTAGTAGGACTACAGCCTGTGATTATATATATTCCCCATTTATGAATACAGACACATTCTGAAAGTTCTGTTCCCATAGAAAACTATATCTAATACAAATGTGTCAAAGATGTTTGAGTAAAAAGAAAAAAACAATTGTTTTAAGATAATCCATCTAAGCAAATAGGATCAAAACAAAGTTCACAAGAGCAATTCCGTAGGGCAGATTGGTGCTACAGTAGACAGTGTTTTAATAACTCTTTGAAGTTTACTTATCTAATTTGAGCTTCAGTACACATACTAACTGAATTTTATTTTATTTTATGTGATTCTGATATTTCGGAAAAGTTATTCAAGTGTTATTTGCATGTTCCTTTAGATTATTTCTATCACATAAGTATTTGGAAAGATTATTATTGCCTTCTTAACATAATGTAACCCCTAAATTTTTACTTTGCTAACATATAAATAAGTACTTTTTATGTATCTATAATACAGTAGAAATTATGGAAATATAATAATTATGGAGATATAACATATGCCTCAATGTCACAGGAGATCCATAGATAATTTTCTTACATATGCATGCTTTTTCTGGGATAATAAAAAAACTATGTAGGACTATGTAGGGAACCTGCTATGGAAGGCAGATGTTGGTCTTCTTACCACCCACTAGAAATTGAAAGCCAGTTTATATGTACACAACTAATATTTTTGGAATTAAGACTTTGTATGGGAAAGATCATAGTGAATAAATAACATGATGCTGGCTTTGCAGCATTTTAACTTTGGACATTTTATAATGCTCCAACATGAGATAGGTATGAAAGAAATAGAAAGTTGCAGTAGCATTGGAAGAGATAAAATCTACATCTACAATGCTGTCTAAACAGTACTGAATAAACCAAAGGCTGGACAAAGGCAAATGTTCATTGTTAACATTGCCAGAACAGCATTCTATGAACAAAGCCAGAAACCACAACATGTAGTAGAAACAAGATTTGATGATTTCAAGAAAGTTGGGCTATAATTCATTTCATAATTCCTCTCATTTTTCTTTCTAAATTTCAAGTAACAAATTTGACCCTTGAAGGCATGGGGACTGAATCACAATTTGTGCCAAAGTATGGCTGAGTTCCAAAAGGCTTAGGCATATGACAGAAGTGGTGGTGACAAGGACTTGCTCTTGGGAAACTGGGCAGCACTCCCTTGTAGGAGTGTTTAGTATACTGCATGTGGGAATAATCAGAAGCAGACAAAGCAGACCCAGACCTCAAGGGGAAGAAAGAGGAAAAAATGGGTCAAACTAGAAGCCGTTGCCAAGAGCTTGCTTGAAAACATGGCATTGATAGAAATTCTTTCTCTGAAAGAACAAGCAGGAGGTTTGGAAAATAGGTGGATGAGCTCCAGTTCTGGGTTCATAAAATTGTGATGGAGTACCTGGAAGTAATTAGAAGTTCTCTTTTTTTGCCAGGAAAGTAGACTGGGAAGATTGTTTGAGTCTGTTTTCACATTGTGCTAAGTGTCTTATAAACATATGCAGTTGCATGTTCAGAGGATGGAGAAATAATTTATTGACTTGTTCAACATTTGTTTAGTGGTTTTTCTTGTCAGTCAGCAATTAAAATATTAAGAGCTTACTCTGAACAGCGTACTGTGGCAATAAAAGAAGTTTTAAAGTGGAATTTGATATGACTCTTTCATACAAGGATTTAAGGACTAATTAAAACCACAAGAAAACATGCATATACTGTAAGCTTGTTGAATCTAGATGTCAGGAGCGGAATATAAACAGAATTTCTGAGAGAGAAGAAAATGAGCAAAAGTATCACTTAGAAGATAAGATCAAAGAACAAATATAGATAACAGGTTGGCAATATGTGAACAAAAAGGATAAATTAGACCAGGAACATTGTGGAGATGGGAAGAGGTATAAATAGGGTATGGGATTCATTGATATATCTAATATGATATCTAAATTTCTGAAAATTAAAATGGGAGACATGGAAAGGCTTTGTGCATTTGAATTGTACTATGAAAATGTTATAGAAAAAGTTTTATGATATAGTATACAATGGAACAAGGAAGTAAATGGGAGAGTTGGAGACAGAAAGATGTACTTGGTGATAGTTTAGTGGTTCAGACATGTGAGCTATAATATAAGCCATAGGCATTGCAGAAGAAGAGTTGGAATAAGTATGGAATACATTGTGCAAATAATCATAATTTTATCCTGGACATAGATCCTAGTATTTGGAATAAGTAATCGGTGCTTTAAACTAACTTGTAAGTCATGCAGATATGAGAATATATTAAAATTCCAGAGCAATATTTTATCACTTTAAAAGTAAAGGTGATGAATACAAAAGCCTAAAATGTTTCCTTTTTTCTTCTAAAACTCAATTATTCTATAATTATACTGTACTTGGATTAAGAAAACTGAGGGAAAAAGTTATATAAATTGATTGCTAAATGCTTAATAATTTATGGATTGAATGTATTACTAAACAATATAGGGTTTACTAGTTAATTGTATAGAAAAATGCTAAGTTTTTATTTGGGTAAAACAAGTAAATTTGCATATTATTTTATTAAATAAGGGATAGGGAATACAGGCTTCAGATTGAGACAGATGCTGAAAATTAAAAATCAATAAAATCAGTTCTTGTTTCGCTTTCTAGGCTATGAGACAATAATATTATTTGTATAAATAACAGCCAGGTATAACGCTCTTACCAATCAATAGAGTACAGTTCTTCTGTGATATTTACAAATGAGTGATGTAACTGAGACCCAGAAAGACAAATACTACATGTTTCTCATCTTTAGGTCTGAGCTCTGGAGGAATGGAGCATGGATGCATGGAGGAAAAGGAGCTCTAGAGAGAGCGACAGTAGGACACAGGTGCTGTGAAGGGAGAGATTTTAATTGGGGAGGGGAGGGTGTGTAATACACTGGGAGAGCAAGGAAAGAGATAGGAAAACATCAAGAATATTTGAAACCAGTTACCTCACACTTCTGCACCTACCATTTCCCTACCACATTATCCTCAGTTTGTGAAGCGAAAGGAAAGACTGAACTAAGATTGTCACTGGAGACGTTCCCTTAGGTGAACAACCATAGAGAAGTATTTTCTCAGGGTTAGTCACTGAAAGTACACAGATGCCACTAGATCTGAGGTAAAAGAGTCCTGACTACACAACACATCAGCAGAACTTGCCATTATCCTCTACATGATATTGGCTTTATAGGCATATAAAACTGGGTTTTGAACCTACTGCATGTAATGACTTTGTGGGAGCCTAGTATTTTTGGATGTTCACCTTCCTGGACCTGGATGGAGGGGGGAGGACCTTGGACTTCCCATAGGGCAGGGAACCCTGACTGCTCTTTGGACTGGAGAGGGAGGGGAAGGGGGATGGGGGAACAGGAGGGAAATGGGAGGAGGGGAGGAGGTGGAAAATTTTGATTAAATAATAAAAAAAGTTAAAAAATTAAGCATGTTGGAAAAAACAGAGTTACATGGTCAAGAAGGTTTCAAACAAGCTTTCAGACATATGATGGGGATGAACACCCTACAAGTAAGTTGTGCTGGTGATTTTTTTGAATATTTTACTTATTTTTTTTGTCATCTTATAGAGTCATAAATTATATACTTTATTCTAACATTTCCATAAGCCATTAATGTTGTGACTATGCAGAAGTTATACATACTTTGACAGTAAGATCATTACTGGTAACAAAATGGAGAATAGTGGTAACAATCTTTTTCTCCTCCCTTTCTCTCCCCTCCCCCTCAACCCTTTCCCATGGTTCCCATGCTCCCAATTTATTCGGGAGATCTTGTCTTTTTCTTCTTCCCATGTAGATTAGATCCATGTATGTCTCTCTTAGAGTCCTCATTGTTGTCTAGGTTTGCTGGGATTTTAGCTATGATTCCCTTCCTCACTTTTCAAATGGGAACATTTATTCTGTGTCATTGTATATTAGAGTTATGTACCTTAAAGTTTTGATTTCACAGCGCCTCGCATTCAATTGACCCAAGTCTCAGAAGAAACTTTAAACTTACTGTTTTGATCACTTTAGATCTTATGATTTCAGCTTCATTTTCACAGCTTCGCAAATATCCTCTCAAATATTTCAGAAATATGATTTGCCTAAGGAAATGATCAAGTGGCTCATACAGTCATATGTGAAATATGATAATTGAATTTGATTAAGGAGTAGATTTGTGATATTTGGTTTTGGTTGTTAAATGGGTGGAATTTAGGCTTATCAAGGAGATAAACCTTTGAATTTGTCTATGAGAACTTCACAATTGAGATTTAATTATGGGAAGATCAACATGAATGTAGGCAGCACTGTTCTTTGGGCTAGGGTTCCAGTATGAATCAAAAGGAAAAATCCAGTGGTGTTGTGTGACATTTTATTCCATTGTCTTTTTGGGGAGCCCACCACTCAGTTCCCAAATAAACACACACAGAGGCTTATTCTTTGTTATGAATGCCTGACCTTAGCTTGACTTGTGTCTTGCCGGCTTTTCTTAAAATTAACCTGTCTCCTTTTTTTTTTTTTTTTTACTTCTGTTTTCATGGCTTGTTGTGTTGTGTGGCTGGGTGGATGCCCCCTGTTGTCCTCTCTTTGTTCTCTCGTTGCTCTTTGTTCTCCTATTTATATTCTCTGCCTATGCCTATATTGCTCCTGCATCACTATTAGCTGATCATCTCTTTATTGGGACCATCAGGTGTTTTAGACAGGCACAGTAATGCAGCTTAAGCAAAAGTCACAAACCTGAAAATAATATTTCCCTACACAGTGACTCACCATCACTCATTTTTCTTCTTTCTGTGGATGCAATGCCTAACACTCCTGCCGCTGCTCCTTCTTTGCTATGATAGCACATACTTTAAAGCTAATGTGAACTGTACTCACAAACTGGGAGCTAAAATAAACCCTTATTTTATTAAATGGCTTCTTGCCATATATTTGTTTGGGTAATAAGAAAAGTAACTAGTTGTTGCCTCCATTAGATCTTGAAATGTGTTCATCTTGCATAACTGCAATATTGTATACTCTGAGCAACATCTTCCCAGTTCCCCCTTCTACTGCCTCTGGTAATCATTATTATATTGTGTCTAAATATGATTTTAATTTTTTATTGCTATATTCTGTTGAGGGAGCTGCGGGCCTCTTCCCACAGCCCGGCTCCTGGCTGCCTGCCTAGCTTATACCCCGAAATAACAACAAACAAACTATATTCATTTAAACACTGCCTGGCCCATTTCTATTAATGTGTGTAGCACCGAGGTGCACTTACCAGGAAGATTTTAGCCTACGTCCATCCTGAGTCAGAGCTTCACTGTGTCTGCCCGAGAGAGGGGAGCATGGCGTCTGAGCTCACTTCCTCTTCCTTCCAGCATTATGTTCTGTTTACTCCACCCACCTATGTTCTAACCTATCAGGGCCAAGCAGTTTCTTTATTAATTAACCAATGACCTTCCTCCATCAATATTCTACATAAATAAAGGATCAACAGTATTTTTTGTCCTCTGACTGATTTCACTTACCATAATACTTTAAAGTTTTATCCATGTTACTTCAAATGACAGGATCTGTATGCGTGTACATGGAACGTGATTGAGGATCAGGGTGATGTGTGTAGTGTGTGAATGTTAATGTATCTTCCTATATTGCTCATCACCTGTGGCCTAGAGATGGTCTTTCACTGAAGCAAAAACTTACAATTTTGGCTAGGCTGACTGGCCAGTACATTATCAGAATCCTTCTGTCTCTACTTTTTGATGCTGGGTCATGGACATTCACAGCAATCCTCAGCTTTTAGATGGGTGCTGGTAATTCAAACTCAGGTGCTTAAACTTGCAGAGCAAGTGCTCTTACCCATCAAGCCATCTCTTCAGCCCACAATTTGTAGTTTTTTTTTTTAAGTTGAAAGTGTATTTTTCTTCAGTTACTTATTAATGTTAACAAAACTTAATAATTTTAAATATTTTAAAGAAAATAGAAGTTCAGATCTCTATGAAGTGATAATTTCAGGTCTTTTGGTTGTTACACAGCAGAATTTCTGAGTCAAATGACAGTACTTTCCTTAATATTTTGTAGAATATGCATACTGTTTTCTACAATGGCTATACCACTTCATACTCATGTCTCTCTTCCATTTACTCCCTCCAAACCCTCTCATATTTCCCTCTTTGCTCTCTTTAAAATTCACGGTCTTATTTATTTTATTAAAAATTTCAGCCTCCTCCCTGCCTCCCATTTCCCTCCCCCTCCCTCCACTCCCATGCCCCTCCTTCTCCAATCTGGAGCAGTCATGGTTCCCTGCCCTGTGGGAAGTCCAAGGTCCTCCCCCCTCCATCCAGGTCTCGGAAGGTGAGCATACAAACAGGCTAGGCTCTCACAAAGCCAGTACATGCAGTAGGATCAAAACCCAGTGCCATTCATGGTCTCTTTTTGCATTAATTATTGTTACATGTATACATATTATATATATATATGTATATATAACAATATGTGTATATAGCAATATATGTATATATACTTTCATAAAATAAAATAGTGCTTGTTAAGTATCCTTTTATGTATATTTTAAGAACTGACCATTTGATGTTGGAGACCCAATTGGTGTACTCTTTCCAGAGGAAGACTTTTCTCCTACTCTGATTATTTCTTCATCACCTGCTATTCCTATTATGTAGGATTGAGGCCTCATGGACTTTCCCTAGTCCTCTTTGCCATATCTATTGCTATTTTCCTTCTTGAGCTCATGTTCAGGAAGTCACATTTGAGGAATTTTATGGATATATTTTCTGACATTACTAGAGACACAATCCTATAACTAACTCCTTGATCCTCTGACTTTTGCAATCTTTTTGCACCTCTTCTTCAATGTTCTCTAAGCCTTAGGTGCAAGAGTTGTTTTTAGATGTATTCATTGGATTCAACTCCATAACTTTGCCCTTTTTTTATTCATTTTGATTTTCTGTAGCAGTCTTCATCTGTTGCAGGGAGCTGTATTTTGATGATGGGTAAGGACAATTCGTGTCTGTAGTTATAAGGACATGTATTTAGAATGTATTTAGGCCTTATACTGCTATAACAAAGTGGCAGTCATAGACACTCCAAGATACATAACTTCACTAGCCCCAGGTAGTTAACTAACTTTCTAATACCAGGCATGATTTCTGTCTTGTTGAGTGGTCCAGTCTGAGAGTTACTGGTTATCTCCAAGGTCACTAGTGCACCCTTAGGGTTATTATGCCATACTGGTCATTGATGTAGTTCATAGATGTCATAGCTGGGTAGGACTGGTGTTTGCTCCCCTCTTTTGTAAGCTTGCATAGTACCTTCTGATAGCATGAAAAGCACCAGAGAGTAGACATTCATGGAAGTTCCAGCTCAGGGCCCTCTAAGCCCTGTGTATGTGGCACATGGTGTCTTCAGGAATAGTAACTTAGCTTAACCTCTGGGAAAAACCAAGGGCAATAATAAGAGCTCGTTTGTTTTGGAGAGTCTCCTGGACAACCCTATTCAACAATTCAAAAGTGGTCCCTCATGCCTGGTGTTGGGATTTTTCTTAGGTGGTCTTTGACTCTTGGAGGAAGCATTGCCAGGCTGGATGAGAAAATTTCGTTTACATTATACATGTATATTTATGCATGGATTAAATGTGCCATAGGCTCTTTTAAGTGAATGATTAAGAGCATGATTTCTTATGACTATTTGAATATCCTTATTTTCATTTTATACTCCCCGATCTTTATGTATTTATCTCTCCCCATCCCTAATTAGTGCCTTCCTTTCCCAGTTCTCCAGTAAGATCAGTTACACCGTTATTCCACTCTCATTTGCTCTCCACTATTCTATTCAGAAATGGTCCCTTTTTACTTTTTAGTTTCTGTAGTTGCTCTAAGATATGTACATATATCACAGCTGAAGATTCCAAGCTAGGAACATCATATAAGAGAGATCATGTGACATTTGGCTTTCTGTGTCTGGGTTACCTTAATATAATATTGTATAGTTTCATTTATTTTTTTGGCAAAGGTCATGATTTTATTTTTTTACAGCTGAGCAACATTCCATAATACATATATGTACTGAATTTTTATCATTCATTCATCAGTTGCAGGACATTTAGTTTTTTCTGTTTCCTAGATATTGTGAATAGAGAAGCTTTGAACATGGCTGAGTAAGCATCTATGGAGTAGCATGTTGAATCCTTTGGGCAGATGCCAAGTAGTGGTATAGGTGAGCTATATTTTTAGTTTGTTCAGAGTTCTCCGCACTATTTTCCATAGTGGCTACATCAGTTTGCAGTCCCACCAACAGTGAATGAAGCTTCTCTTTCCTGAATCCCTTCCTACACTTGGTCAATGTTGCTTCTTTGAGCTTGGGCATTCTGACAGGGGTAAGAAGAAGTCTCAAAGTTTTGATCTACATTTACCTAGCTGTTAGTGAAGATGAACATTTTTTTTGAAATATTTTTAGCTATTTTTTCTTCTTCTAATTACTCTCTGCTCATGTCTCTGGTCCACTTTTTGATTTTTAATAATTTTCCTTGCTGGGGCCCTGTATATGTATCCCTTTTATGATCCCCTTTCTACCTCGCTTCTCTGGGATTGTGGATTGTATCTTGGTTATCCTTTGCTTTACATCTAATATTCACTTGTGAGTGATTTCATACTGTGTTTTCTTTCTGGGCCTGTGTTACCTCACTCAGGATGGTTTTTTCTAGTTCCATCATTTGCCTGCAAATTTCAATATGCCATTTTTTTAACATTGAGTCATATTTCATTGTGTAAATGTACCACATTTTCATTATCCAGTCTTTGGTTCATGGGCGTCTAGGTCGTTTCCAGGTTCTGGATATTACAAATAATTCTGTTATTAACATAGTTGAGCAAATGTCCTTGTAGTATGATTATGCATCTTTTGGGTATATGCCCAAGAATGGCATTGCTGGGTCTTGAATAAGGGGGGTGTTGAGATGTCTTTTTTTTAGCAGCTTAGTAATACTCCATTGTGTAAATGTACCAAAATGTATTTACTCATTCTTCTGTTGAGGGACAACTATGTCGTTTTTGCTATGAGAAATACTCTTGTACACTGCATGATTTGTCACTATATTGGTTTAATAAAACAGTGATTGGCCAGGCAGGAAATGTAGATTGGGTAATCAGACTAAGAGAATTCTGGGAAGAGGAAAGGTTGAGTCAGTCACCAGCAAGATACAGAGGAAACAAGATGAGAATGCCTCACTGACAAAAGGTACTATGCCACATGGCTAACATAGACAAGAATTGTTAATTTAAGTTGTAAAAGCTAGTTAATAATAAGCCTGAGCTAATAGGCCAACAAGTTTATAATTAATATAAGCCTCTTTGTGTTTTGTTGAGACTGAATAGCTGTGGGACCAGAAGGACCAAAACTCCCAGCTAAATTTTTCCAGTTTCTGTCTATTGTGAATAATGTTGCTGTGACTACAGCTGAGCAAATGTCCTTGTGGTAGTATGAAGCGCCATTTGGTTTTACGTACAGGAGTAGTATATCTGGGTCTTGAGGTAGATCAATTCCCAATTTTCTGAGAAACTGCTATATTGATTTCCAAAGTGGCTATACAAGTTTGCACTCCTACCAGCAATGGGAAAGTGTTCCCTTTACCCCATATCCTCATCAGCATGAGATGTTACTTGTGTTTAGTATCTTGACAGGAATAGTATGGAATCTTAGGGTCATTTTGATTTGAATTTTCCTGATGGCTAAGAATGATAAACATTTCTTTAAGTATTTTCCTGTGGTCATTTGAGATTCCTCTGTTGAGATTACCCATTTAGATCTGTACCCCCATTTTAATTGGATTATTTGGTTTGCTGATGTCTAATTTCTTGAGTTCTTTATATATTTTGGAAATTAGCTCTCAGTCAGATGTGGAGTTGGTTAAAATCTTTTCCCATTTTGTAGACTGCCATTTTGCCTTATTGACAGTATTCATTGTCTAATAGAATTTAAGTGTCACGAGGCCCTATTTATTAATTTTTATATTAGTGCCTTTCATATTGGTGTTCTCTTCTGGGTGTTGTCTCCTATATCAACGTGTTTAGGGATGTTTCCCACAATCTCTTTCATCAGACTCAGGATTTCTAGTTTTATGTTGAGGTCTTTGATTCTCTTGAACTTGAGTTTTATAGGATAGAACCAAACACAACTGGCAAAAAAAGAAAGAAAAAAGAAAGAAAGAAAGAAAGAAAGAAAGAAAGAAAGAAAGAAAGAAAGAGAACAGAAGAGAAAGTCAATGAAATGATTCCTAGTGATATTCTGCTATATTTGTAGACTGGAGTCTAGCATAATCATCCTCAGAGATGCTTCATCCAGCACCTGAGGGAAGCAGATGAAGAGACCCACAGTCAAACATTAGACAGAGTTTGGGGAATCCTGAAGTCAAGAAGAAAAAAGAATTGTAGGAGAAGGAGGGGTCATGAACACCACAAGGAAATGGCCCACAGAATCAACTAAATGGCTCATAGATGCTCACAGAGACTGAACTGACATTCAAGGATGCTGCACAGTAGTGATGTTGGTCCTCTGCATATGTGTTATGGTTGTGGAACTTGGTCTTCTGGTGGGGCTCTTAATTGTGGGAAATTTAGCTTGACTCAAGTTGGCATAAAAGTAGCCACCACACTGGTTCTATTTATTTACAGTGTTACATTTATTAATTTGCATATAAAAACACTGCTAAAATTCCTGAAATAAACCAATTTAGTAAAGTACAATATTTTAGAAGTGTGGTTGAATTTTGTTTATGTGTATTTTACTTTGAATTTTGTATATATTTTCATTAGGGAAATAGGTACTTGGTTTTTTGAATGTATTTTTTTTTTATTTGACTGCAGCAACTCTTTCCCTTCCAACAAAGTGCCTCCATGGATCATGGCTAGGCCAGGACAGTGGTTGCTGTGAGGGTTCTGGCTCCTGGGGTCTGCAGGAGCCATGTGTGAAAAAAAAAAAAGAGAGAGTAGTAACAACCAGTTCAGAAAGAAAGCTAGCAGATAATTCCCTTTAATAAGGATTATCAGAATGAAAAAGGTTTCAAGGCTGTGATTGAGACTCAATGTGGGAATGGGGGTATTAAAAAGTTCCAATGCAATCTACAGAGATTTCAACATGTTTGAGACTTAAAGGAAGGAAATGCTTCATTTTAAAGCTTTGATAGGAACATTATTAAGAGTGAGAATGGAGAGAATGCCAAATCCTAAACACTAGAACACCAAGGAGCAAGTCAACATAATAATTCCTAATGATATCTTGCTATACTCATAGACCAGAGCCTAGCCCAGCTGCCATGAGAGAGACTTCCTCCAGCAACTGATGGGAACACCTACAGAGACAAATCTGCAGCGAAACATTAGGTGCAGCTATGAGAATCCCATCAAAGAGGAGGAGGAAGGATTTAGGATCCAGAAGAGTTTAAAGCAACCAAGAAAACACAGCCCACAGAATCAACTAAATAAAGCTCCTAGGGGCCCACAGGGACTAAAGCTGTAATTGTGCAGCCTGCCTGAGTTTGTGCTAGGTTCTCTGCAAACATGTTGTGGTTGTTCAGCTTTTTTTGGCCTCCTAACAGTGGGAGTTGGGGTCTTTCAGAGTCTTTTGTCTGCTCTTGAAACACTTTTACTCTTACTGGATTGCTTTGTCTAGCCTGAGTACGAGATTATGTACCTGGTGTTATTGTAGCTTGTTATGCCATGTTTGCTTGATATCCCTTGAATGGCTGCTCTTTTCAGCAGGGAAACAGAGAGAGATAAATTCTAGGGAGAGGCACTGGGAGGGGTAGAGAGAAGGGAACCTCTGTTGGTATGTAATATATGAGAGAATAAAATTAAAAAAAATATTTTAAAAAAATAAAATAGAATAATAATTACATAATAAAATAAGAAACAAAAATGTAATATAAAGTCAACAATAATAATTAATTAAAGTTACAGTGTGTCCTGACTTATTTTATGTCAATTTGACACAAGCTAGAGACATTAGAGAGGAGGCAGCTTCAGTTGAGAAAATGCTTCCATAAGATCAGGCTGTAGGAAAACCTCTAGGGCATTTTCTTAATTAGTTATTGATGGGGGAGAGGCCAGCCCATTGTGAATTGTGTCACTCTTTGACTGGTGATCCTGGACTCTATAAGAAGGCAGGTAGAACAAGTCTTGTGGAACATGCCTGAAAGTAGCACCTCTCCATCAATTTCTGCCTTCTGGTTCCCGCTCTGTTTGGGTCCTATCTTGACTTCCTTCAGTGGTATAGAAGTGTAAGCCAAATAAACTCTTTCCTCTGCAAGTTGCCTTGGTCATGGTATTTCATAAAAGCAATAGTAACCTTAATTAAGACAGGATGGAAAGGTAAGGAAAGAGACAGAGGGTTGAAATGAATATGCAGATTCATTAATTATGCAAAAACAAATAAGCAGCAAGTGATAAACTATAATCACTATAATAGTGAAAATTTGTGCATGCAAAAATGTTTTAAAAACTAAAACAATCTATATATGATACCAATATATGAAGAAGTAAAACACAGACAAGAAAGAAAACAGTGAAAAAAACTCTTAAAAACATAAAAGAATTGGATATATATATCCTCTAATATTATATATATCTAATATATATGTATATATATATATCCTCTAATATTAGAATCTGCCAAATACAGAGGGTACTGCACAAAAGCTGGAGATTTTTGTCATTCCTAACATTCAAGATAATGGAATGTATGGATTGAGGTCAGCTCAAGGGGCAATTGTCCATCTTAGGACCACCACATTAATTTCAGAAGGTTCCATTCTTTGCATATTTGGAGCCATTGTTCACTACTCTGAAGTTTGCATTTTGTGTGCCAAACAAATTCTCACTCATTCCAGACTGCGTGGTGCCTTTTGAGCGTATTGAAGATAGGAGGAAGTTGACAGGGCACTAAGATATATACTGCATGACAAAACCAAGGGAACATATCAACTGCTTCTAGGATCCCACTTAGCAGTAAATCAATTTGAGGGAAGATGGGGGTGTTATAAACTGAGTTACTTTTTGAATGCTGAATACTCATAGTTCCAACTATAGCGAACTACACGCAGTAGGGTGGCAGTTCTGGAGTCCATGCTACTCATTGCTCATAGTCTCAGGGCTATCAGTTTCCATTCATAGACAGGAAATTGTATTTGCTCCTCACCATAAAAGATGGGACCATGAAACAACTTGCCTATACATCCAAATTTCTGGACTGTCTGAACTTCTTAGTGTGCCATGTTCTACTATCCAACACTTCCCATTTCCAGTACTCTTATTCATAGCTTAGCATTCTGTGGAAGAGTGTCTCCAGGCTATTTGATTTGTGATTGCTAACATTATTTAGGTCCCTGTAGTGGCTCAATATCAAGGAATAAGTTCCTTCTCAAGACGCTACTTGAGTAAAACGTTGCATATAGAGAATGTTAAAATGGATTTCTTCTTGAACACTGGCCTGATCCATAGGAAGTATCATTTTCTTAAATTTCCCCATTTGATTTAAGGCTGGAAACCCTGTGCTTTTGTCTGTTCTTCCAGCAGCTGAATGACTTTTCTTGTGGTGATGGCTTCAGCTTCCCCTTTCCTTTGGAGATCTGAAACTGAAGTTGTGGGCAGGTCCCTGCTTCGTACCATGCATTCTTTGTGTTTCACGTCAGCCCTATTACCTCTTTAATGATGTCTCAAGGTTTTTTTCACTTTCTCATTTCAGAATAAATTATTTCTGTTGTCACCTTGACTTTTCTTTTTCACAGATTCATCTTGTAGCATCTCCTGTCATCTCTCACACAGACATATCTATTTATATATGCATCTGTGTGTGTGACATGTGTGTGTATGGGTACATATATCCTCTTTCTAATGTAAGTGTTAATCTCCTGGCAATACTGGAAGAAACAGTGAAACATTCCTGTGACAAAGTATATATCTCTGTGACTAAATCTGCCACAATATATAGCAGTTTCATAGACTCAATAGTGAGGCTTTTTCAATAGGATAGAACTAAGGTCATAAAGGCTCTGGGACATGTTACAGTTAGAATGCCAATTTACAAAGTGATACTTCCTATAGATTCTATGAGAGCCATGATATTTATTTCTATGCCTCTGTCTTTCCCCCTCTCTTTCTCTCTGTCTCTCCTCTTTCTCCCTCCCTCTTCTTTTTAAAGCACTAGGCAGAAAACCTAGACTTTTTAGAATGCTAGGTAAGTGCTTTACCAAAGAATTGCACCCCATTCTTTTTGTAAAAAAATATTTGATCAGGGTCTCACTGATTTTGACAAATTGTACTCACTCTACAGGCAAGACTTAAACTTCGAATCCCCCTACCAAAACATTATAGGTAGCTGAGATTATGGACTTGCATCTTCATCCTTTCCTATATTTTATTTATACAATTGAGATCTTTAACAATTTCTTAAGAGATGCTTTTGGAGGACCAAAATATTAACTGTAGCTACAAGTAAAAAGGACAAAACTGTAGGTTTTAGCAGTGGAACAATATTTTAAAACGTGTATTTAGCAGCTATGTTGACAATAGTCCAAATAAGAAATAGCCATCATATCTAGCAATAGGATAAACACCTTGCAGTTGATTAAGACAGTGGATATTACTCAACAATGAACAGGAATAGATTTATACCTTTAATATCCCAGATAATTTCAAAAGCATTATGATGTATACAAAACATAAATTGTACAAAAATTATTGAGGTTAGAGATGAAACATTTTGATTCTTGCAGCTTTAAAATGTTTCGAAAGTAGATTGATGAAGGTAAATGTGTGACAAAATACATCCAGCAAAATGTTAAGAGCAACATACCGAGAATGGAGATTTATGAGTGTTCACTATACAATCCTTTCAAGTTTTTTGTAAATTAAAATTTTCATAATAAAATTGTTTAGGATGCACTCACAATAATCAATGTTTTAAAACAATATTTAAAATAGTTTTTGCATATTCTTGCTTAGGTTGTTAACAATCATATTTTTACTATTGTTATACTGGAAAGATCAAACACTTTTCATTGGGTTTTATGTGCCCAACTTCTAACTTCTGATGTGCCCAATGTGTCAAATAATCTCAGACTTAAACTTGTTGGTAGACTGTGAAATAATTCTTCCTGTTGAGATTTGACACAATCAGCCAGAATATTAAAAACAGATAAATCAAAGTGATTTGAGCACATGATGATTTTAGGGAATGATTCATATTGTTGACATATCATAACTGTAAATGCATGCTGTGCACCATCCATTGCTGAGTACAGACAGAATTTAATAGATCCATTACAATGAATATTACTGAAAATTAAAAAAATCCACCCTTTAGTGTTTCTCATTGCTTCATATTTATATTTATTCTCCCCCTTTCAGTATGTGTCTATTTAGGCCAATCTTGAATAGTTTTGACTATACCAGGCTATAGACATGCAATTAGATTAGAGATCAAGTTCATTCCAGAAGTCATTCCTGTAAATATATACAAAACTACAGAAAGTTGCAAGAACTGCTATTTTTGTTTTGTGACTTGTGAAAGAAGCTGATCAAAATCTCCACAGTTGAAAAATGAATTGCCAAGGGGATTATTTTTTTATCTAATCCACCATAAATTTTTTCTATAAAATATGTTAACTGTGTATATTAAATTTGATGATACACAATATGCCATCCTTGAAAAGAAAATTCATTCCCAATAGGATGTGTTATCTGGGCATTGTTTATTCAGACAGGGTGTTGACCATTAGGAAGACTTCAAAGAACTTGAAGGTAGCTGGCCCCCCACCCTCCTGTTTCTTTCTCCACAACACTCAAGTCACAGGAAACATGATGCTGTGACTGTTCCCGTATGAGTGAGTGCTAGCGCTCAAACTCAGGTCCCCATCCTTGTGTACTCAGCCATTCCTACATTCCCAGATTTTTATGGAAGGTTTACTATGCTTGTGCTTCCAATTTATAACAAATAAAGGTATAAAACTAGTTAACAGAAAGACTGTGCTTCCTCCATTACATTCTTCAAACTACTAGGAAGAAAATTTATTTACAGTACACATTTAAAGAAGATGTTGATACTCTTGGTAGCCACTAATGTATTGCATATAGTTTCTTATACTAGAGTTATTAACAGCTTAAACTGAGGGTTGTTGGTTAAACAGCTGAAAGCATTGGTATTATTCTATTGGAATCTCCTAAAAGCCAATTATAGAACAACAACAAAAAACTAGGAAAACAAAGTAGTTCAGTTAGTATTACTTTGGATTTCAGTCCTACAAAAATTAACAATATTACAAGCCAAAAATATAGCTACATCCAAAATATTTTTTTTGTTTTGACACCATGAAAGATAGCCTCCTGATTTCTATTTCTGTATTTTTAAGTCATTTCTGTGTTACAACTTTGTTATTAAAGTATTATTAATAAAGAAATGGAAGGGAAATTTATAGCTTCATTTCTTTAAAAGCTAAATATTAGAGAGAATTCAATTCAATCAAAGTGGATAAACAAGTCTTAGGTTTTTTGTCTCTTCAATATTTAAACTCTTCCTGTGTCTCCTATGAAATGCAATTATATTTTATTATTTTTTCATATATATTTTATTTCTCTCATAAGAAAAAAATCACTTTTCATCTATTTTTTTCTGAGTTTTTCAAGAAAAATAGAACATACTTGTTTTAGCTTTTGTGATTTTAGTGATATCAGAGAATTCAATTTAAAGGGTTCATTTTGATTTCATTTTAAGGCAAGGTAAACATCATGTCCAAGAATGTTGATAGTGAAGATGACCACTGCTAAAAGTTCATATTAAAAGAAGCAGCCATAATTTGACCTAATTATGGGTTACCAAACCCTTGTAAAATCTTAGAAGTTTGCCTTGTCAGTTTGGCCTAACTGCAATTAGTTTCTTTTATTTGAGGTAAAATGTATGTAAAACCTGCACTTAAAAGGGATGTAAAACAGTCAAAGAAGCATAACACTTAACCTCTATTCATCTAAAATATATATTCCTTTCCAGAGAGAGCCTGGACAGTGTCAAATGAAACAAGCAATTAGTCGCTTTCTAACAGTGAGCAGTTCAAACTGTAACATCATGCCAGACGTGATTAAGAATGATACAGCACATCATCATTGTCAACACTATTCAGCCAATGTAAACCTTAGTTAGAAATGTACTTGTCAGAGAAAAATGCGCCTTTGATTTCTATTGCACTTTCCCAGTAATTGCTGTCATCAGTGGCAGGTTATTATTACAGTTGAATAGAGTTTCAGTAATTACTTTTCCACAGATTCTAACAGCTTTTAGATTGAAGGATATTCTGACAGTTTGAATACTCTTGACAACAATTACCTTTTTCCTGGTTAACACTGATTCAGGAAAATTAAAAATTAAATCTGTTCAGAGGAAACACTTATGTATGTCACTAGTAAGTGCGTTGATATAAAAAATGTGTAAATTGCAGAATGACTTAGATTTTTCAAAAGTTCTCTTTCACTCAAGTATTTTTGAAAATCAGCATTTAGAGAGATATAGACTATGTTGGTTAGTTTTAAAGTAAATGATGTGGAAAGGCTGAAACCAATCCCCAATCCAATTATTAATACAAACCACTGTACTTCTTTGATAAAAAACGTACATGAGAATAGAGCAATATTATAATATATTATGCATGTTTATATCTACCTATGCATGTATCTACATGCCTTAGGTAAATGGAGGCCAAAGTGCTTTCATATCTCTACATCGTTAAGAAAGTAAAAATATACTTTTGTAAGTTTGCATTTTATGAGATTAAAATGTCTGCTTTTAGGAAATGGAGAATAAATGTGACTAACTGGAACATTAGGATGAAAACACTTTGATTTGAGTTATTGCAAAACTATAATTGAGACAGGATAATATAGGGTTTAGGGGTTCATCACTCTACTTTGTATTTAAGTTAATGAAGACATACTTAAAGATTCTTTTTAAAAAAATTCTTTTATTTTTATTAAAAGAAAACAAACTGTTGTTTTTTCATTCTACATAGCAAACTAAGTTCACACTCCCTCCCCTCCTCTCATCCCCTACACCTACCCCTCATCCCACCCCCACCCACTCCTCAGAGAGGGTAAGGCACATTGTTTTGGGGAAGGTCCAAGGCCCTCCCTATGTTATCTAGGCTGAGCAAGGTATCCATCTAAACAGAATAGGTCCCCAAAAGCCAGTACAAAAAGTACGGATAAAGCATGCTGCCACTGCCAATGGCCTCATTCTGCACCATCCATACAACTTCATCCACATTCAGAGGGACTTGTTTGGACCTATACTGGTTCCTTCCTTGTCCAGTTGGAATTGGTGAACTCCCATTAGCTCAGGTAAACTGTTTCAGTGGGTGTCTTCATCATGGTTTTGACCTCTTTGCTTGTAATCTCACTCCTCTCACTCTTCAACTGGGCTTTGGGAGATCAGCCCAGTAATCCATTGCAGTTCTCTACCTCAGTTCCCATCAGTTGCTGGATGAAGATTCTATTCTGATATTTAAGATATTCATCAGTCTGACTATAGGACAAAACCAATTTGGGCACCCTCTCCTTTGTTGCATAGGGTCTTGATGGAGTCATCCCTGTGGATTCCTGGGAAATTCTCTAGTGCCAGGTTTCTTGCTAGCCCCGTTATGGCTCCCTCAATCAAAATATCTCTTTCCTTCTTTTGTCTCGTCTATTCCATTCCCTCAAGTTCTCTTTCCCCCTCTCCTCCCCCATTTCCCATTCTGTCTTTACTTTTTCTCCCACCCCCATGCTCCCAATTTTGTCAGGCGATCTCATCTATTTCCCCATTCCAAGTGAACAATCTCACTCATGAACATTGATGCAAAAATATTCAATAAAATACTGGGCAAATCAAATTTAAGAACGGTAGTGATGCGGTAATCAGGCTTGCTTTTTGTCCTGCCTGGCTCCTGCATGGTTAGCTTTACACCCAAAATAACAACACACAAATTGTATTCATTTAAACATTGCCTGGCCCATTAGCTCTAGCCTCTTACTGGTTAACTCTCACATCTTGCTTAACACATATTTAGTAATCTGTAAAGCACCATGAGGTGGTGGCTTACCGGGAAGATTCTAACATGCATCCATCTCAGAGAGGAGAGCTATGGAGTCTGCTTCACTTCCCTTCTTCCAAGCATTCTGTTCTGTCTACTCTGCCTAGTTAAGCTACTGTCATATCAAAAGCCAAGGCAGTTTATTAATCAATGAAAGTAACACATAGACAGAAGACCCACCTACATTAAAGAACACATCAGAAAAATCATCCACCATGATCAAGTTTGCTTCATATAGGGATACAGGGATTGTTCAACATATAAAACTCTGCCAATGTAATCCACCATATAAACAAACTGAAAAATAAAAACTACATGATCATCTCATTAGGTGCTGAAAAAGCTTTCAATAAAATACAACATTCCTTCATGATAAAGGTCTTGGAGAGAGCAGGGATATAAGGAACATACCTTAACATAATAAAGGCAATATACAGCAAGCCAACAACCAACATAAAACTAAATAGAGTGAAACTCACAGTGAACCCAGTGAAATCAGGAACAAGATCAGTCTGTCCACTCTCTCCATATTTACTCAATATAGTACTTGCAGTTCTAGCTAGAGCAATAAGACAACAAAAGTAGATAAAGGGGACACAAATCAGAAAAGAAGAAGTCAAACTCTCACTATTTGCTGATGATAAGATAAGTTTACGTAAGCAACCCCTAAAATTCAACCAAGGAACTTCTACAACTCATAAACACTTTCAGTAATGAAGCAGGATACAAGATTAACTAAAAAAAATCAGTATCCTTCCTTTACATAGATGATAAATGGGCTGAGAAAGAAATCAGAGAAACATCACCCTTCATAATAGCCACAACTAGCATAAAATATCTTGGAGTAACTCTAACCAAAGAAGTGAAAGATCTGTATGACAAGAACTTTAAATCTTTGAAGAAAGAAATTGAAGATACCACAAAACGGAATGATATCCCATGCTCTTGGGTAGGTAGAATTAACATAGTAAAAATGGAGATCTAACCAAAAGCAATCTACAGAGAAAATGCAATGTCCATCAAAATCCCAGCAAAATTCTTCATAGACCTTGAAAGAACAGTATTCAACTTCATATGGAAAAGCAAAAAAAAAAAAAAAAATCTCAGGATGGCAAAAACAATCTTGTACAATATATATGCTTTTCTTAGTGTTCTCCTTGTTACTTGGATTCTCTAGGATCATGAACTGTAGGCTCAATATCCTTGGCATTACAGCTAGTATCCATTTATGAGTAAATACATATCATGTTCGTCTTTTTGAGTCCGTGTTACCTCACTCAGGAGATTATTTTTTTCTAATTCTCTCCACTTGTATGCAAATTTCAAGATACCATTGCTTTTTACCATGGAGTAGTACTCCATTTTATAAATTTATCACATTTTTTATTCATTCTTCAGATGAGGATCATCTAGGTTGTTTGCAGGTTCTGGACATTATAAATAATGCTGCTATGAACATAGTTGAACAAATCTCCTTGTAGTATGATTGAACATCTTTTGGGTATATGCCCAAGAGTGGTATTGCTGGGTTAATTTTCAATTTTCTGAGAAACCACCATACTGATTTCTAGAGTGGTTGTACAAGTTGGGAGTCACACCAGCAATTGAAGAGTGTTCCACCTACATCCTCTCCAGCATAAGCTATCACTGTTGCTTATAATCTTAGCCATTCTTACTGGTATAAGATGGTATCTCAGAGTTGTTTTGATTTGCATTTCCCTGATGGTTAAGGACATTCAACATTTCCTTAAGTTTCTTTCAGCCATTTGATATTTTTCTGTTGAGAATTCTCTGTGTAGTTCTGTACCCCATTTTTAAATTGAGTTATTTGAAATTTTGATGTCTAATTTTTTTGAGTTCCTTATGTATTTTGGAGATCAGTCCTTTCTCTGATGTGGAGTTGGTGAAGATCTTTTCCCATTCAGTATGCTGCCTTTTTTGTCTTATTGACTCTGTCCTTTGCTTTACAGAAGCCTCAGTTTCAGGAGGTCCCATTTATTTATCGTTACTCTCAATGTCTGTGTTGCTGGTGTTATATTTAGAAAGCAATCTCCTATGCCCATGCATTGAAGGTTAATTCCCACTTTCTCTTTTATCAGATTCAGTATGGTTGGAATTATATTGAGGTCTTTAATCCAGTTGTATGTGAGTTTTGTGCATGGTGATAGATATGGATCTATTTTCATCCTTCTACATGTGGACATCCAGTTATTCCAGCACCATTTGTTGAAGATACTTTTTTTTCATTGTGTAATTTTAGCTTCTTTGTCAAAAAGTCAGGTGTTATTAGGTGTGTGGATTGATATTTGGGTCTTTGATTAAATTCCAGTTGTCACCTTTTTTTTATGCCAATACCAAGCTGTTTTCAGTACTGTAGCTCTATGATTGAACTTGATGTCAGGGATTGTAATGTCTTCACTATTGTACCTGATTTGTTTTGACTATTCTGTTTTAGTTTGTTTTTCCATATGAAATTGAGTTTTGTTCTTTCACGGTCCATGAAGAATTATGCTGCGATTTTGATGCAGATTGCATTGAATATATAGATTGTTTTTTGGTTAGATTGACATTTTTATTATGTTGATACTACCCATCCAAGATCATGGGAGATGCTTATATTTCATGGTATCTTCTTCAAATGTTTCTTCAAAGACTTACATTTCTTGTCAAGTAGGTCTTTCACTTCTTTGATTAGTGTTACCCTCAATATATTTTATGTTATTTGTGGCTGTTGTGAAGGGTGATGTTTCTCTAATTTCTTTCTACCATAGCCACACTGATGAATATCTTGCATATCACCATAGAACCTTCATCTGGCTATGGATGGAGATAGAGACAGAGACCCACACTGGAGCACTGGTCTGAACTTCCAAGGTCCAGATGAAGAGCAGAAGGAGGGAGAACATGAGCAAGGAAGTCAGGATCACGAGGGATACGTCCACCCACTGAGGTGGTGGGACTGATCTAATGGGAGCTCACCAAGGCCAGCTGGACTGGGACTGAATGAGCATGTGATTAAACCGGACTCTCGGAATGTTGCTGACAATGAGGACAGACTGAGAAGCCAATGATAATGACACTGGGTTTTGATTCTACTGCATGTACTGGCTTTTTGGGAGCCTAGTCAGTTTGGATGCACACCTTCCAAGATCTGGATGGAGAGGGAAGGGCCTTGGACTTCCCACACACCCTGACTTCTCTTAGGACTGGAGAGGGAGGGGGAGGGAGAATGAGGCAAGTGGAAGGGAATGGGAGGATGGGAGGAGGTGGAAATTTTTAATAAATAAATAAATTTAAAAAATCATAAAAGAAAAAAATGTAGATAAAGGAGAAGAATCCCAGGTTAATGGCATAGAAGATATTTTTCAACAAGATCATTGAAAACCACTTCTTGATGAAAATATATAATTATGCAGATACCAGAAGTATACAGAATAGCAACACATACAGAACCAGAAATAAAATTATTCATGCATATTATAAAAGAAACACTGAATTCCCAGAACACAGAAAAGGTATTGACAGCTGCCAGAGAAAATATATAAGTCAAATACAAAGAAGACAAATCAGAAAAATCAGTAATCTCAATGGAAACTTTAAAGCCAGAAGAGCCTGGAGCACCACAAAAGGGAAAAATTATATAAATCAACACAATATTTTCTATAATATCTTTAAATATTAATGACCTTAAGTTACCAATCAAAAGAAATGCTCTACGGAATAGATTAAGAAACAAAATACATTGTTTTGTTGTCTAAAAGATAATCATCTTGCCTTCAAGTATAGGCAGAATGAAAGGATGAAAACAATAAACCAAACAAATGGATCAGGAGACAAGTAAGTGTTGCTATACTAATACGTGTCAAAATTGTCTTTAAACCAAGAAAATCTGACAACGTAGATATTAATATGAAAGATAAAGAACACATTTTGATCAAGGTGTTAATTTGCCAAGAACAATATAATGCTAAACATGTATATGCAAAACTCAGTCAGACCTAATTTAATAAAAATCATACTGCTGAACTTTTATTTAGAAATGAAGATATA
>NW_026068159.1:1398937-1434401 GCF_014885135.2 Alexandromys fortis
AAGGGGGAGAAATAAATAATATAATTATATTATACTCCTTTAACAAAAAATAATAACAATAAAGTTAGAGCAATCATAAATAAACAACATAATAATACAAGTTATGAGTTTGGAAAAACAAGTACAACCAGACACAAATCAGATGCACAGGGAGAAATAATAAAATAAAGTAGAGCTGAAGTTGCTACAATAGAAATAAGAAAAAAAAATCACAATACAAAGATTCACTGAATCTACAAAAACAGAAAATGACTCAATAATGCAACTTATTAATTTGAAAAACAAGAAGAAAACACACCCAAATCAGGTAAACATGAAGAAATAAAAAAGAGTTGAAATTAATTTAAATATAAATGTGTATTCAAAGAACTTAAAATTATATTCTGGAGAAAATAGAATGTCTTTTAAAAATGATGCTATGAAAACAGAATGTCTACATGTAGATGAATAAAATTTAACTCATACCTAACATGCTTCCCAACAATCAACTCCAAATATATCAAAGACTGCAATGTAAATGAATCCCAAGATGCTGAAACTTTTTAGAAGAAAACCAGTAGTACCCTATGAGATAGAGAAATTACTTTTTGATTAGGATTATATTCATTCAAAATTAACGCCAACAGCTTACAAGAAGGAACAGCATGACCACGACCAAACACACATTTACGAGTTCTATTCACAATAATTATAAAATAGAAATAAAACAAAATGAAACAAAAAGTCCCTAAAAATGCCTTTTGTTTTGGTTTTGTTAACTACTCCCAGGAATGGAGCCTGTTGCAAAGTCAGGCTGATATACATAGGAAGAATTCATTGGAGAAGATTGATTTTTCCCTTTGTCAGTGAGTATCAATTTCAGAAAGCTGGGAGATAATTGATTATTGGCTTTCTCCTTTAGCAGCATGTAGAGTATACTATGTTCCATGAAAACTAACCAGTAGGTGTCAAGCTTCCAGTTATTGAGTAGCTTGAAATTCCTGTTTGATGAAAATAAGTGTTGTCTTCAGCAATAGAATCTTACCATCAAATTTTGGAGAGTAATCAAGAGCCTTGACAATAGCCTGTGATGCTTGGAAATTTTCATGTGGTCTCTTTGACCAATGACTGTACATGATTTAACTCATTCCAGGCACAGCACATTTTACTTGGTGGCATAAGATGACAAGGTAGGTTATTGTCTCCATTATTATTTGGTGATTTGGTAGAAATCTGGGCTGCTTCCAATTTCTGCCTATTATAAATAAAGCAGAAACGGACATGAATGAGCAAGTTTCTCTTTGGTAGGATGTATGGTTCTTTTGGTATATGCCAAAGAATGAATAGCTGGATTTTGATGTAGATCAATTCCTGGTTTCCAGAAGAAACCCCACGATGATTTCCATAATGGTTGTACAAGTTTATACTCCCATCAACAATAAATAAGTATTCTGCCTGCATCATGACTGGCACTGTCATTTATATTTTTGATCTTCATCATTATGCATGGGATAAAATGAAATCTCAAAGTTTGCATTTCCTAGTCATTAAGAGTGTTGAACATGTTTTCAAATGTATCTTACAACTTTGTGTTTCCTCTTTTGAAATCTCTCTTTTTACTCTCTTGATGTCCAGTTTGTTGAGCTCGTGGTATATTTTAGATATTAGTCTTTCATCAGATGTATAGTTGGTAAAAATCTTTAGATGTTCTGTAGCCTGACACTTTGTCCACATTATGAATCTTTTTCTTGTTTGTTTTATTTGCCACACAGAAGCTGATCTGTTGATCTTAGTGCTTGTAACACCACTGTATTATTTAGAACGTACTTTCCTGTACTCTTGAGTTTAAGTCTATTCTTAGCTGTTTTTTACTTTTTTTGAAGACAGGGTTTCTGTGTATAGCTTTGGAGCCCTTCCTGGCACTTTCTCTATACACAAGGGTGGCCCCAAACTCACAGAGATCTTACTGCCTCTGCTTCCTGAGTGCTGGGATGAAAGACTTGCACTCCCACCACCTGGCTTCTTGACTGTCTTTACTATCAGATTCAGGCTATCTGGTCTTATGTTTAGATCATTGATCCACCTGTTCTTGATTATGTGTCATGAACTATTTTTTCTAGTCCTATGTATTTAGTTTATGTTTCCTTTCTGTAATTTTATCTGCACTTTGTTCTTTAGATTGGAAATTTTTTCTTCCATGATTCGGTTAAAAGTATTTTCTGTGCCTCTTAAACCATGTTTTTTCTCCTTCCTCTAACCATGTAATTTGTAGATTTGGCAATTTCATAGGGACCAGATTTCCTTGGTATTCTATACCTGGTTTTGTTTCGAGATTGCTTCTATCTTGTCTTCAAGATCTAAAATTCTCTCTCCCATGTAAGACTGGTAAGACTTAAGAATTTTTTTGACATTCTAAAATTTAATTTCCAATTTTATCTCAGTATGGGTTTTCATTAGTCATTCTAATTCTATATTCATGTCTTTAAACTTTTTCATTATTCATTTAACTTTTTGCATTTTTATTATTTTATGAAGACAACTATTTGTATATTCTTCTATATTCTTGAAAATATTCATAATTGCTATTTTAAAGTCCTTGTCATATGATTTAGCTAAACTGATTTCTTCAGGACCTCATACATTACAGTTACTCGATATTGGGAATGGGATATTATCTTGTCTGCTCATGTTTGTGTTATGGTCTCTGAAAAAAGCATCTGGAAATATTATGTTTGAAGTGTTTCTTGTGTGGATATGTAGGCTTACCTTTGTTGGGGGTGTTTGTATTTTGGTTACTGTTGCTTTCTTGTTTTAGATCTAGAACGTGTAGTGACTATGGACTCCCTGGTAGGAAGTGCTGCTGATTATGAATGGGTTATACAAAGGAAAGGAATTGGGATAAGAGAAATGATTGAGAGGACCATCAGGAAAAGGTATGGGCCAAGTGTCTAACAAAGGGGTAGAATTCCCAGGGAGTAGAGGCTGAATAGTAGGAGGTTCCTGCCAACAGACTGCTATATGACTAAGAGTAAATCTGGAGAGACTGAAGTGGAAAACAGGAAAGACAGTGAAAATTACCTACCAGGTTCTATTCCAGTGCACTACTAGGAATTCCTGATAGAAATTATCTATGCCTATTAGATGACAGATGAGTAGGAATAAAGTTCCTTTAATAGGGATTGAGGAATAAAGAGTATAATACAATACATCTGATAGGAAAGCTGAGTAGGTGCTGCTATGGGAAGGAAAGGGGGAAGTATTTTGAGGAAAAGATGAATGGGGGTAATGAGTGGGAAAGAATGATCAACATTAAATTAATATGTATGAAAATTCCATAATGAACTCATTAGCACATGCACAAATTTAATTAAAAGTTGCAAAGTGTCGTAAGCACAACTATCAGACTGTGAAGTTTCTTCATTCTATGCCAATTACTTCCTCATACTAGATCCAATGGCCCAAGTATTAATTGGACCTACAGGAATAGACAATCCTTTCATCACTGTGTCATCTCTTGGCATTGCAATCTCTTTGAGTGATTCTTCTTATGATCCTGTGATAGTTTCCTCAAGCTCATGTACAATACAGCGTATACAGCAATACAGCGTATACATGAGTAATGCTACATTCCATTTGTTAGACATGCTAACCCCAGAAATTGTTTTAAGATTGGGCCATTCCAGGCTTTCTCACCTCATCATTTGTATTGTGATGTAAAAACATTTTTCTCCTAAATGTGTAAGTCACAAACAATCCCACACCAGTTTGGAATTATGATTAATAAAATGGTTGTTTATTTAAGGTGGAAAAAAAAACTTACAGATCACCGTCCTAGACAACAGCCCTCTGTGCAATCAGAAAGGGAGCCTAGTCGCCGGAAGTGGAGCCAGAAGCCAGAGAGAGAGCAGAGGGAAGTGGCTGCTTTTTTAAAGAGAGAGACACCATGCCCCAATGGGTTGGTATCTCAGCAGCTATTGGCTGAAGGAGTGGAAGGAGCTCCCACAACATTCTCCCATATGTTGTTTCCTATAAAATTAAGAAAGTCAGTTTTTTCTATCAATCAATGATCAAGATATTTTACTCTTGATATTAACAGTTCTGAAAACCATTGTTTAATTTATTTGTCTTGTTTTTCATCTGTTTAATATATAAGGGAAATACTTTTCTTACTGTTGTCTTTAAACATTTGATGACTTATTTAATATTGTAACTTCCTCATTTATTATTTATGAAATCTATTCTGTAATATGAATAGAAGAACTATCAACTTGTAATAGCAGAAGGTGGGAAAGGAGATTTAGTCAGTGTAACCACATTATGAAGTGATACAAACAGATATTAGTGAATTTCACATGTCTCTTTTTAGGGTCCTGAAGTGAGATTAAAGTTTAAATAGAAGTCTACCAATATGCACTTGTAAACAATATGAATCAAGATGTGGTCCTCACCACCATCAACCCATCATTATCTAGCCTTCAGTCTTGTTTTGTAAGATGATTTGACAAGTTATTAGAACTCTAAGGTCCCCAGGTAAGATACTGCACACAGTTTGTTAACACTCCTTATAATCTGTCCAACAATGCCAGACTGCATTTTCCCCCTCCTTAAGTTCCATATTCTGGTCTAGAACTTCAGAAGAAGACTTTAGCTTTATGAGTGGACTACTTATAAAGATACTACAATCTATACATAGAGACTCCTATCTCTGGGGACCCAAGATAAGACACTGCCCACCACCCACTAATACTCCTTAAAACATGCCCAACTTTCTCTAACAACCCTCTATTCTGGGCTCCATGCCTCTACCCACTGCCATGGCATCTTTACCTGAAGTCAGGCTAGTCCTAGGAATCCCAATTAAGATACTTCCCAGCCCGGATTAATACTTCTTAAAGCCCACACAACAATCCCAGACTGTATCCTCTCCCCTGGGCTCCATGTTCTGATCTACCACTTTGTAAGAAGACTTCATCTTTGCTTGAAGCCAGGCCAGATAGGGGGATCCAAGGTCTTCAAAACTGAAGAAAAACACCCTACAGAACCAGGAGACTCATTAGTCACCATAACCCTAGGTCAAATAGATGAGAAGGTCAGAGAGGAAACAGAAAACAAGGAATAAAACACCCATTCAACAAAGACAAATAGGAACCAACACCTAAACCTATAATCATCCCAAATAAAGATGCCTAAATGCCAGTGTAAGAAAACAATAGCAAAAAGGGCAATATGACATCAGAATTCAGCTATCCAATGACAACAAGACCTGAACATTCCAATGCAGCTGAAGCATGAGAAAATGACCTTAAAATAACTTTATGAAGATGACAAAGAGGAAATAAAACTACTTTAGAAAAATTTAAAAAAAAGTCAAAGAGAAATTTGGAGGAAATAAAAAAATAAATGGTCCCCAAATTAATTTCTGAGAAAATACCATATTGATTTCCAAAGTGGTTGTACAAGTTTGCATTCATACCAGCAATGGAGGAGTGTTCCCCTTGATCCACATTCTCTCCAGCATGAGCTGTCACTTGTGTTTTTGATCTTAGCCATTCTGACAGGTATAATATGGAATCTTAAAGTCAATCTGCTTTACAATTACCTGATTACTAAAGATGTTGAACTTGTCTTTAAGTGTTTCTCAGTCATTTGAGATTTCTCTATTCAGAATATTCTCTTTAGATCTGTCTTATTTAGGGTTTCTATTATCTGGAAGAAATGCCATGACCACAGCATCTCTCATAAAGGAAAAATATGCAGCTAAGCAATACTCCATTGTATAAATCTCCCTCAAAACCCAGCCAATCCCCTTTTGGGAATATATACTCAAAGTACAATCAACCATACCACAAGGACCCTTTCATAACCATATTTATAGAAGCTTTATTTGTAATAGTCCCAACCTGGAAACATCTTAGACATCCTTCAACCAAAGAATGGATAAAGAAAATATGGTACATTTACACAATGGAATGTTACTCAGCTGTTAAAAACAATGACATTATGAAATTTGCTGGTAAGTGGATGGAACCAAAAGAGATTATCTTGAATAACCCAGACCAAGAAAGACAAATGTGGTATATACTTACTTACAAGTAGATATTAACAGTAAAACGTGACCATGCTATAATCCACAGGCCCAAAGAAGCTAAGTAACAAGGAGGGCTCAAGTAGGGAAACATGTGAAGGAGAAATAGAATTGACACCACTGGTGAATGTGGGGAGGGGTCTAGCTGGGGATGTGGATGGGAACAGGAGTGATCAGGTGAGGGGAGGATGGAGGGATTGAGTGCTGGGAGAGACAACTGGAATCAGTGGGCATCTCTGGGAAGACTCCTAGCAATGGGAAATATGGATCCTGAACCTGCTATCTCCTGTAATCAGACAAGGCTTCCAGTGAAGAGACTGTGACTCCAAACAAGCCATACTACTTTTGTCCCACATTTATCCTGCTTATAAGATGTGCTGGGGCAAAGGTGGTGCAGAAATTGTGAGTTGTCAACCAGTGACCGGTCCAGATTGAGACCCATTCCTTGAGAGGTAGATTACCCCTGACAGTGCATGGAGGGTAAGTTTACAGAGGCTGGGGAGCCCAGACACATAGGATAGAACCAAACTTGGCCAGCAAAAAAAAAAAAAAAAAATCAATGAAATGATTCCTAATGTCATTCTGCTGTACTTATAGATTGGTGCCTAGCACCATGGTCATCAGAGAATCTTCAACCAGGAACTGATAAAAACAGATGCAGAGACCTACAACCAAACATGAGGCAGAGCTAGGGGAATTCTGGGGAAGAGGGAGAGAATGGATTTGTAGGAGCCAGAGGAGTCAAGGACACCAAAAGAAAACCCACATAATCAACTAACCTGGGTACAAAAGGGCTCATAGAAACTGAACCAAAGACTAGGGGGCCTGCATGGGACTGAACTGGGCCCTCTGTATATATGTTGTGCATCTTGGACTTCTTGAGGGACTCCTAACAGTGGGCGCAATTTCTAAAGAGAAATTGGAGAAGAGGAGTGGGGTAGGGAAGGACTGGGAAGAGAGGAAGGAGGGAAAACAGCAGTCAGGATGTAAAAAAAAAATTAAATAAAAAGAACTGTAAGACACTAAAAGTTTTACATAAATGTTTTACTTGCGTAAGAGAGTTTAAAGATGTCAGAGATTTATGGAGTATTGGACTTTCACAGGTTAGCTATTTTTGGTAAAAAAAAAATCTCACAGAAAAAAATGCTACCCTTCAATTTCTGCATTTGAAAGATTCATAGAGAGGTCTTTAGGTTTCCTTTGTCTTCAGTTTCCTTTCAGCCTGCTGAGGCCTTAAAGAAATTGGAATTTTCATGGGACTCTCATGCTTGGAGAAAGAAAACATCTTATTCAAAGCAGGGGTTTGTCTCTCTGAAAGAACTTTTCAATGATCCATATTTAGGGTGGGTCTTTCCATCTCAAATTATCGAATCAAGAAAATCCCTCACTGGTAACCAAGATCCCAAAAGACAATTACTGTATGCTTTCTCTTGAGTAATTGTTAGCTTTTAAGTCTTTTATAGACATGCTACAATACATATAACCACACAGGTTAGGTAGAGAATACAGGACTTGGGGAAGGGGAAGCTCTCTCAAGGAAGGAAAATAGAATGTTTTAAACAGAGGTTTTTCTGTCCCACCCAGACTCACAGCTGTTTCTAAATAATCACTCAGAGGCTTACATTAGTTAATGATCAACCAATAACTCAGGGTTATTACTAGCTAACTCTTACATTTAAAATAATCCATATTTCTACCTTCATTTTACTACATGGCTCAAGGTTTGTTAGCTTACTTTCTCCATATCCTGCTTCTTTGGTGGCTTGCTGGCACCTCACTCGATTCCCTTCTCATTTGAGTTCTCAGTTTGATAGTTCTGCCTAACCTCATCCTGCCTGGCCATTGGTCAACAGCTTTGTATTACTGACAAATTAGAGGAATACATATTCACAGCATACAGAAAGATCATCCCACAATATTTCCCCCTTTCTGTCTAATCAAAAAGGAAGGTTTAAACTTTAACATAGCAAAATCACAGGCAATAAAAGAGTTATAAAGTAAGAATTACAGTTATATTATCTAGTCTATTTGTACTTTACAAAATTAGAGAAAGTACTTAATTATCTAACATATCTTGGTGTGTTTAAGGTTTTATATATAGTTTACCTTTTATCATACCTAAGAAAAACTATAACTACAATTATCTAGTCTTAAACTCCATCAAAGACCTCAGAAAGGAAATAATATTACCTGGGTAAGCAAAGAAGTGCAGGCAAGCAGCTTCCAAACATTGCTAAGAATGATAGAAACAGCTAGCTGCCTGGAAAGTCACTCAAGGTTTCTCTGCAATGTTGGGGCATTCCAACTTATAGGCCTAGAATATCTGACAGACTCTTTTCAGAAGCAGGAAAAATTGAAGGTCTGTCCTTATTCTGTCTTGGCAAAGTTCAGAAGTGAATTTTCTTATTGTCCTGCTTGTCCAAACTGAACATCATACTTACTGTCAGCAGTCAAGGCAAGGACAGTTTCTTGCCCAAAATGTCTAGCTTTTGCCATAAAGAAAAACTCCACACAGTTTTTTGATGCACATGATACTTTCTGGAGTACATTGGTGCTACCAGAAGCAGACTTGTCTCACTGTCATGAAAAATTGGTTATTAAAACCTTTTAAATGCCATATTCTATAGGTTGTGAAATGTTTGAAGGATAGCTATATATCTGAAATATTTATTTGTATATCTAGAAAACCTAACTAACATGTCTATAAATTTGACTGTTATAGATGACTGTGTTGTATTTATTTTATCCTGTCTATTAGTGAAACAGCTTTTATTAACCAATGAGAGGACTATATAGTCACAGTATACAGAAAGATGATTCCATAGCAGAATGTATAGTTTTTAAGAGTTGATTTTGGGATGTTACAGTAAGAGAGTTAAATGAGGATGGGGATGAAAGAGAAAGGTAAGGGAGGGAGTACAGGAAGGCCCAACTAACACTAAGGGCTATTTTAGGAGTCAGATGTAAACCTATTACTGAAGCTTCTTATAATATATGTATATATGAAGTAAATATAAGCGGAATCATCAAATACCAGAGCAGACAATGCCCCAAAGAGATATCATTTTCCACCCTATGAGACCTCCAGTTATAGGAGTGGTTTATATCTAGTTGAGTCATCAACCAAAAGGGACTCATGGCAATCCCTAAATACCACAGGATATCACCCTTAATTATTCTCCACAACTGATAAGGCCATATTTCTTAAAACAACACATATCTCATTTTGGAGATGTTGAACTAGTGTCTAAGTAGAGCCTTCACACCTACTGACTGGTGTTCATTGTACAGAAGGGTACTCTTCAGGCTACTGGAGGAGAAAACCACCAACCCATCCACAAATCCTGTGATCTAAAAAGTGACCTGTCGGGGCTGGAGAGATGGCTCAGTGGTTAAGAGCATTTCCTGCTCTTCCAAAGGTCCTGAGTTCAATTCCTGGCAACCACATGGTGGCTCAAAACCATCTGTAATGATGTCTGGTGCCCTCCTCTGGCCAGCAGACATACACACAGACAGAATATTGTAGGCATAATAAATAAATAAATAAATAAATAAGTGACCTGTCTGTGAGATATGCTGGTGCAGTAGTGACACAAACTTTGGAGTAACTTACCACTCTCTGGATCTGAGAGCTACTCCACGAGGTGCAACCCATGTCTGACACTGCTTAGGTAGCCAAGAGCCTGAGTCTGGATAAGACATGAGCCTAAGGGAAAACCAAAGGCTATTTCTCTTCTAAAGGAGCATAGCAATAACATAACCCCTAATTACATAGTACAATACTTATAGATCAGCCTTAATAAGAGAAATTTCTTACTGTAGATGACAATCACCACATTGAGCCACAACTGGAGAAGTGTACAAACAGTGAGAAATTTTGGAACACTCACTACTAAATTGGATGCCTTCATCAAATCTTCCATCAGGGCTCAGAGAACTATGCAGAAGAGGAAGCAGAAATATTTTAAGAGCTGGAAGTAAAGGATGATTCAAAGAAACAGCATCTTCCAGACACAAAAAGACAAATACACATGTGAACTTACAGACTATGGCAGCTTGCACAGAAACTACACAAATTCCATTAGTGATAACCCAACAGAGAAAACCACTCAAATACAGTTTATAGTTTATAGCTAGCTGGGACTATACCTAGATATTCAGGAACCTAGGAATGACATTTATTGTGCAGAGAACAAGAATTTTGGAGGCAAAAAAAATATGTTCTGCCATCTCAGTCAGCAGTTCTTGTGATGGTGCTTGGCAGAAGCAAGTAGTTTTAACAGAAGCTAAGATAAGCAAGCAGTTAGTTGTAGGAGGTTATGTGTAGATATGCTAAGGTAAGTTAGCTAGAACATCCTGATCTTGGGTTGAGGACGGTTAGGGTTCCATCTCTAACCAAGAAGCTATCTCAAGTTAACAACTGCTTCAAAGTGAAAAATTAGCTCTTTCCAATGAAGTTTCAGTGGGAATATTAACCATGCATAAAGGTAGGCATCATGCCCATCAGTAAACTGCTAACACAAAACTGACTCCATGGTATTTTTGTAGACTCTTGGTCTCATATTTCTTTGTTGGAGCATTTTTTGTCTCTTTGCTTGAATATTATATTTTTTTTGCTTTTTGTTATGTTTTTGCATATATGTCTCTGTGTGTTTCTTGTGGTTATCTTTTACTATTAGTGCTATTGTTCATTTGTTTGTTTGTTTTCTTTGTTTACAAATTTGTTTTCAAAAATAGAGAGGAAAAGGGTATGGAAGTGGATGGGTGATCAGGTAGGAAGAATTTGGATCAAGGGAAGCTGTGATTAGAATACATCCTGTAAAAAAAAAATTATCAAGAAAGAAAATTCCTGATAGGTATTCCTTGGTACTTTTTAAAAGTTTATTTCAGATGTAGTCAAGATTTAGCCACAATCAAAAAAAGGAGGTCATGACTTATTTGTATTATAGGTCACAGTTTAACATGGAGGGAAGTTAAGTCAGGAAGTCAAGAGAGAGACCTAGAAGTAGGATTTGAAGAAGAGGCCATAAAGGAAAGATATTATCTTGTTCCCTGTCGGAGACCGTTTGGGTCCAACACAGATTCTCTAACTAGACTGGAACGGAGTCGCGAGGAATAATCAGACACAACTTACACGGTCATCTTGGAAAAGGCCAGAATCTCCGTTTATTGTCCCAACATCTTATATATCCATCCCAAATGAGCGGGAACACACAAAGGCTGTTGCCTAGGCAACCAGGTGCCTGGGCTTTAGTCACGTCTAGCAGTCAGGTAGGCCCTGAATTAGCATCTCTATAAGATAACCTTCAAATTGCATAAGGAAAGAAACCCCAAACATCCTGACCAGTTTCAGTCAACACCTCTTCTCAGGTAATCCACACTTTAACAAAGGAAGCTAGGAGCAAGGCATCCTGGCTTTTGTTAAGGGCAGACAGCTTGTCTGCAGAGCTATGTAGCAGCTCAAACCAGGGCAATAGCTTTTGTGGCATATCAGAATATGCGCCCACAATCCACTCTCTTATTAATTTTAATAAACCCTGTGCTTCTGCAACAGGACAGATACGCCGCGTCTGCCTTGGGCAAAGTCCTCTTCATTTACCCAAATTTTCCCGTCATTGGAACAGGCATCTTTTATGCAAGCCCCTGTCTTAGGCATCTGGGGAGAAGAAGCTTCAAACCCGTCATTGACTGCCGACCTCTGTAAAGAGAAGAGATTAGTGGAGAGAAATATACTTTTCAGGCCCTGTGTATCAGCCATACCTTTTCAGGATGCATCACAATGCTTTATGTATAATTATGCTCCCAAAGACTATATTCTCCTATCTTAAAGGAGAGTAGAATCACCCGAGTTGAAGATGTTTCTTCCGCTGGTACAGAACATCAGAGTTTACTTTCTCAGCATGCGTATCAACTCTCAACATTCATTGTCACAACCTCTCTTTCAGCCAAATGTCAATCACAGCAACTCACTCACAACCATGATTTTTCCACACCATCATCGGTCAATACCGATCTTTAAATTTCTAATGCCATAATTTCATATTTAGCCGGTCAAAACCAGCTCTCCCAATTTTCATAATTTCGTGTTTGGCCGGTCAAAACCAGCTTTCCCAATTATATAATTTCATGTTTGGTTGGTCATTACCAACAATCATGACTTTTCCATATTATCGGTCAATACCGATCTTCCAAATCATTTCATATTTAGCCAGTCAGTACCAGCTCTCCAAATTATTCATAATTTCATATTTAGCTGGTCAAAACCAGCTCTCCGATTATGCATTTCATATTTAGCCAGTCAATACCAGCTCTCTGATTGTTCATAATTTCATGTTTAGCCGGTCAGTACCAGCTCTCTGATTATTCATTTCATATTTAGCCGGTCAATACCAGCTCTGATTATTTATTACTTCCCATTCAGTTGGTCAGTACCAACTCTTTCATATTCTTTCTTTACCATAATTTCATATTCCTTTCGGTCATTACTGATGTATTTAGCACCATTGGTCATTACCAGATTTTTCCCATCACCTTATATACATCTGTAAATATCAGGTCATTACCGTTAAGAGCACAATACCATTTGCTGTTATTAAATTTCATTTTCAGTCTCTGTGTCACTGTTAAAACCTCAGTCTGTCAGTCTGTCCCTTTGTTAAGTGAAAGGGGGGTTTTAGACATACTTTATTTTGCATCTTTCTTTCCCTGAGGGGAAAGCTTAGGTCTTAGTTCTTAGGTTTAATACTTTATTCAAAATGAGTCCTGTCCCATAAACTGAGAACACTCGAATGTTCAGTTTGTATCTTAGTTCTGAAGCAACAGGTTTCACACCACAGCCAGCAGCAGACACTTCAGTCAGCTCGTCTCAGCAGGATCTCTTTGTCTGAAGTCTTTTTGCAGCGCTGTTAGTTGCAGGTCCGGATCAGGCAACTCTCTGTGGGCTGGGTTACTGGATTCCTTCTGGAGCCGATTTCTTTCTGTTCCTTCTGCGGCGAGGTTGTCAGCTACGCTGTCTCCAGGTCCAGGTCCGTTGTCCTTCTGCTGAATGCATCGAATTAGACGTTCTGGAAGCCATCTCGCTTGGTTTTCGTCCTGTGAGAAAACACAGACATGCCCTCGACCCCATATTAAGATGGGGTCGGGTCCCTTCCAAGTCCCATTGCTAGGATCTTTCCATTTTGCCTTAGCAAATGTGGTTTTTGTACCATTATGCCACAATCTGTCCGCAGCTGATAGCTCATGGACATCTGTATTTAGAAAGTTTAGCGTAAACAATGCATGATTTAAGGCATTGTGTGGCGTCTGAGGATACAGTTCCCTATGGCTTTCTCAGCCTGATTTCTTATTCCATTGAGGAAAATCTTAGATTCGGCACAACCCACAGTGGGCTAGGTCCTCCCACATCAATATAAGCAAACAATATAGGCAATATGAGAGAGGCATTTTCTTAATTGAGCTCTCTACTCAGATAACTCTTGATTATTTTTGTCATTTTGACAAGGTGGACATATATATTATTTTACTACATATTGTGTATAATATATTTTTTAAAAAATATAGGGGTCGGAGAATTGGGTCAGTGGTTAAAGGCACTGACTGCTCCTACAGAAAACCTGGGTTTGATTCCGAGTACCCCACATAACATCTCATGGATGACTATACCTCCAGTCCCAGGGAGCCCAGGGCCCTTCTCCAGCTTCCACAGGCACTACATGAACATTATTGCACAGACACACATGTAGACAAGAAACTCATGATACATATTAAATAATAAAATAAAATTCTGAGAATTATTTTAAATTATGTTTCTGTGTATATGAGTTCAATGCCCAAGGAGGCCAGAACACATCAGATTCTACTGAATTGTCTAAAGCTGGGGTTACAGGAAGCTATTAATATCCTGATGTAGGTGCTGGGAAACAAATCTTCATCCTCTGCAAGAGTAACAAATGCTTTTGTTACTGAGTTATCTTCCTAACCCCATCCAAAGACAAATAAATGCTTTTATTTGAATTCCAAATAGTCGAAGTTTAATCTGTACATCTTTAGGTCTACTGAATAGCTGTCACATGATCTACTTTTCTAAGCATTATTGGAATTCTTTCTGCATATTTTCTCAGTAAATTTCTTTCTGAATACTTTGATACCATCTTTATTCACCTTCTGAAATTCAGAGGATTTTTTCTGCTATCATAGAAAGCACTAATTTTATGAAAATTCACAAATCAGAGGCATATTCAGACACAATAGTTTCATAGTTTGAACATACTGATTTATATCAGAAATACTTTTATCCAAATTTGGATGGATTGTTTTTTATTCTAAATTTTACTTCTAGAATAACATTGAGAAATCTAATATTCTTGCCTGTGTTTTGTAGAATAGGGTTAGTTTTCAGTAAGGGAATTTACAGTTATTTTTCTGTAAAAATATAAAGAATGGTGCATATTTTTATATTTTTCCTTTGACTGTTTTGCCTTTTTATGTAGATAGCAATCTTCTGTAGATTTTTTTTCTATTTTTAGTGTTTATAGTTGTGTGTATGTGACAGAGTGAAAATGAAATTGAAAACAAAATTGAGACTGAAAGAAAGTACATACAAAAGAGGAGAGGGAGAAAGCTATGCTTAATTAGCTGTGTTTTTTTCTTTTCTTTTTTTTAATAAGGATTTATTTTCTTTTATTTATTTATTTTCTTTTTTTTTATTTTATTGAGAATGGGAAAAAAAAGTTTCCGCCTCCTCCCAGCCTCCCATTTCCCTCCCCCTTCCCCCCACTCTTCTCCCCCTCCCCCCACTCCTCTCCCCCTCCCTCTCCAATCCAAAGAGCAGTCATGGTTCCCTGCCCTGTGGAAAGTCCAAGGACCTCCCCTCTTAATATCATTGATCCTAGATGTTAAGCTTTATTAATTAATAAATTTATTATATTTATGATTTTTATTTGTCTATGTGTTTTTGTCTTTCTTTTCTATACTATAAAGATGCCTGTATTTTAAATGTCAATCATTTTGTTATATGTGTTTAATTTCAGCTATATTTCTATGTTTATGTCTTTTAAGAGTATCCCTTCATCTATGGATATAACATTTTAAGCAATTTTTCCATATCATAACCAATATACTTAATCATTTGCTGAATATATTTATAGTTTTATTATCCAATTGCTTTTTGCATTTTTGAATGAGTTCATTTAATAAAATATTTTAAATTATATAATAAATAAAAAAACATTGTAGCAATTATTTTGCAAAGAACACATGCTTTTCATATTTACTATCAGGTTTCTGTAGAAAAATTAACATTTTTAACTCATTTTAGAAGTTATGGTTATTGTAGAACCAAATCTAGTTAAAGATATCGCAGGAAAGCAAAATGCTATATCATTTTTTCCATCATCATAAATGATATTAAAACATAAATGTGTGCTGATATTAGGTGTGTATAAAGTTGTTTATATACAATGCCAGTTAAGATTTATCCCAAGAACTTAGAATTGGTTTCAGAACTTACATTGAATTAATACAATTAATATCATATTTTATCAATGTGAATAAATAAATGAATGTGGCAAAAAAGACTATGCCTGAATAAAATAATTAAGTGATCATCTTACAGACTCTCCAATTTGAATAGCTGTGTATAAATGAAACTACCTTCACAATAAGTACGGAAGTAAGGTCAGAAAAGTCATGATTTTAGTGTAATAAGGAAAAAGCACACTGAAGAAATAGGAAGAAAAAAGGTGACCCATGCTATTACTCTTTTAACCGCAAGAAACATAAAAAGCAGTTCTTCCTTATTGGAGGATAATGAGTACATTTAATTCCAGGCTTTACATTGAAGCCAAATCCACAGTAGGAAAAGTCAGTGCTGAGCAGTGATGCATAATTAATAAAAACTCAGGGACAGATATCAGGGTTCAACCTGAACACCAGAAAAACAAAGTGGCCAGCCACTGACTCTTACCTCAACCTCAGTAGGAAAATGGTGATCCTGCCTCCTGGAATCTCAGAATGAGACTGAGACTGAAAGCTGTCTCCTCCCATTTTACAATCCTTTTAGTTCTGGAATTAAGGCCATGCACCACTACAACCTGGTTTCTATGGCAATCTAGTGTGACTACTGGGATTAAAGATGTGTATCATCACTGCCAGGTCTGTAAGACCAGCCAGCATGGCTGTTTTACTTTTCTGATTTTCAGGCAAGCTTTATTTATTAAAATAAAAATGAAATGCTACTATATTTCCCCCTCTTGTCTATTATAAAAAAGAAGGCAAGGAACCCTGGCTGCTCTTCAGACTGGAGAGGGAGGAGGAAAGGAATGGGGGAAAGGGGGAGAGGAGTGGGGGAGGGGTAGAGGAGTGAGGGGAGGGGAAAGGGAGTGGGAGGAGGGGGGAAATGGGAGGAGGGGGGAAATGGGAGGAGGGGGGAAAGTGGGAGGCAGGGAGGAGGCAGAAATTTTTTCAATAAAATAAGAAAAAGAAAAAAAAAAGAAAGAACACCCCCTTAACGTAGTTTCTAAACTCTTCTAGGTGTCCAGTTTTATGCTAGAATCTCAATAAGTTTTAATTAAAATGCTTCAAACTGAAAAAAAGAAGGCTATAACTAATATATAAAAACTATATACAATATATATAGGCAACAAATACATCAACAATGTCTAGTCCATTTGCATTTGATAAATTAGAGAAAATACTCTGTATCTATGCTCTCTTGGTGAGTCCAAAGTCTTGTACTTAATTTACTTTCTATAACAATTTGCTTTCTAGATTAGATAAGCAAGAAAACTATAACTATCTACTCTTCAACTCTCTCAAAGATCTGAGAAGGAAATAGTATCAAGTGAGTAAGCAGGAAGTGCAAGCAAGCATATTGAAAAAAATGTGAGTGATGATAGAAACAGCTGTCTGCCTGAACTGTCACCCAAAGTTCCTCTGCAAGTTTGTTTCATCACAGCAATAGAAATTTTCTAATACAGATGCAAAAAAAGCAGATTAATTCAGTCCAGGAGCACCAGCATAGAGAAAAGTGAATGAGAACAATATGGGTGCACACATAAGCTATGTGGAAGAAAAAGTTTACCTTAATGTTAGAATACAGAGTTTGAATCTTCAGAGCTCTTTAACAATCTATGTTGTGAGAATTCATCAAGAGCTCTGGTTAACCCCATGCTTGAGTTATGACCCTGGCATCCAGGAACCATTAATGAACTTATCTTTGTTATCTATTACTAATTAAATATCAAGTGTAGTATTACTTCAGGAAAACAACAACAAGGCAATTCCGTGAGATGAAGAGGAAAAGAAAGTTGTCTGTTCTTATCATGTCTTTTCATCATTATCATGAGTTCACAAATATTAAAACATAACAATTATTGAGGTCATATAGATTTGAGTGGAAGAAGAAAATAAATATATTAAATTACATACTATTCAATAGTGTACATAAAAATACAAAGACATCACCAAATCTATTTTAACTTTAAAATCAGCTCACATGTATTAGATCAAAATTAGATGAGGTATCTGTTCTGGCCAGTATTCTAAAAGGCTAGAAATATAGAACAAGAAAAACAATGGCAATCAAGCAATGATACAAAAATAAAAGATTTTATATTCTTTTCATTTGTTTATGTTTGATAATGAGTAGTTATGTGATAGCCCAAAAGAATTACTAAGAAATCAAGTGAATATATGAAAATTACTTGTAAGAAAAATATTTACAGCTGGAAAATGTTTTGATATCAAAGTATGCTGGTGGCCAAGTGAAAAAAGAGTGAAGTAAAAGAGGGAGGTTTATAGCAATAAACTCCTAATTCAAAGAAACAAGAAGCCCTAAATTAGCAACCTATTGCTGCACAGAAAGAAACTGTTTAAACAAACTGAAACCCACCGTATAATTAGCTTAATGAAGAAAATGTTAAAGATCACAATGAAACTAAATGAAAATTGAAAGAAAAATTACAAAAATCAATGAAGCATATGAAGAATATATCCTCAGATGGTCTAACTGAAAATAAAAAGACAGCGAGGAGTCAAATAGATTTAATTAGAGATGAAGATAAGAGAAATTACTAAACAGCAAAGATAGACAAAAGTTCTCCCACGCATGATAGCTCAAGCTTGAAATCCTTGCACTTCAAATCTTGAGGCAGGAGGACAAGTCAAAAGCATTCCTAGTTTACTTAGCTAGACGTTATCTTAAAATACAACATTTCATTCAAATATTATAAATAGCTACATGACAACACATCTTATAAACTCAAATAAATAGACAAATTCCCAGACAAATACGTTCTACTAAGAAATAGAAAATCAGTGCTCAAGCCAGGGAAGCAGGTAGCCTAACTACTTCTTCACCTCTCCCTCCTCTCCTCCAAATCCAATACCCAGCAATCATTTCCAGCTCTGTAGGAGACCACTTGGAGTAGCCTACCCTACCTCTCTAACCCCATCTCCAGTGAATCAACTAGACCTCTCTTCCAATCTTCTTCCCCACAATACATTACATTATCTGAACCCCAAACATTAGCAGATATTCCTGGGGAAACCATGGCCAGGCAGCCAGGGAAGGAAGAGGACTAACTATGGGTTTTCATGTCTCCTTCCTCTTCTCCAAATCCAATAGCTTAGTCTCTCCTTAGTTCTATAGCATACCACCTGATGTTGCTTCATCTCCCCACATCCCTATATCCAGTGGATCATACAGATCCTTCCCCCAAATTTTATTTATCCCACTTAATGATTTATTCCAGGCCCCAATCCAGCAGTCATTCCCTGTGAACCTGAAGGTCAGGCCACCCATGGAAGAAGGTAGGCTAGCTTCAGAGCTTCACCCTTTTCTCCTTTTCAACAAATTCAATCCTCCAGTCTCATCCACAGCTCTGTGGTAGACCAGCTGTTGTGAACTCTCCTCTCTCATTCCTCCCATCTCTAGTGGATCATGCAGATCATCCTTCAATATCCCTTTCTGCTACTCATTGCTTTATCGCAGACCCCAGCTTCAGCAGACATTCCCCAGGAATGTGCAGGTCACTCCAGCAAGGGAAACAGGTAGCCTAATTATGAATCCTTGTCTTTCCCCCATCTTCTTTAAAATCAAAATTCCTGTATCTTCCCTATTTTTGTAGCAGATCATCTGCTGCAACCTCCCCTTCCTCTCTGCCATCTCACTCACATAAATCTCCAACATTCCTTCCCACTCATCCTGTTGTCCCATCCCCCAACTCCAACAGGGACTCCCAAACCTGGCAAAGAAGTAGGGAGGAGAGCTTCAGATCTCTAGTCTCTCTCCTCTCCTGAGTATCCAAACACCTAGTTTTCTTCCCAGATCTGTAACAAACTAGCTGTTGTGGCCCCTCCCAAATCTGCCTCTACTTCCAGAGGACTAAGAAGACCCTGGTGAAAAAATCCTTTCTTTATCTCTCCTGTGAACCCCCTCAAGTCATCCCTCCTAGACCATCCCCTTTTCAAGTATAAGCCCTAATGCATAGAAACGTGTTTTACTCTGAACTCCCAGTGACCAGACCTAAAAGAATCACAGAAGAATCTCCACTAGATATCAAACAGCTAGCATAACCTCCCAAGAAACAAAGAGAGCAACAGAAACCAATAAACAAAACACCTACCCAACAAAGACAAGATTAGATACCATCACCTAGAATTACAATCTTTCCAACCCCAGACTCCTAGATGTGAGCCTAGAAACACAATTAATAGCAGTCAAGGCATTGTGTCTCCAATAGATCCTAGCCATCCTACAACAGAAGGCCCTATATATTCCAACATAGATAAGGCACAACAAAAATACCTTAAAACAGTCTTTATAAATGTTACATAGGTCCTTAAGGAAGAAATGAATAAATAACAAGTAAATGTATGCAAACATAACCGAATGGTGGACTGAACTGAGTAAAAGAGATCAAGACCTAAAGATAGAAGGAAAATCAATAAAAACAAAACCAAGTGAGTAAAATATGAAAATTAACATATTTTTTCTATAAAAATTTGCAAACCTAATCTAAGTACATATCAAAAAGATCATCCAACATAATCAGGTAATCTTCATCCCAGAGAAGCAGAGATGGTTCGACAATTAAATTGGTAAATGTTATCTGCCAAATAAGCAAACTGACAATAAAAACCACATGATTATCTCATTAGATGCAGATAAGGCCTTTTATAAAATACAACACCCCTTCATAATAAAGGTCCTAAAGAGATTAGGGATACAAGGGGCATACCTAAACATAATAAAGGCAGTTTACAGCTAGTACATAGTCAACATCAACCTACCTGAAGACAAATTCAAAGCAATTCCACTAAAATTAGGAACAGGAAAATGTTAGCAACTCTCTCCATACTTATTCAACACAGTACTTTGTCACGCCCCACCTCGTCCCGCAAGGATGACGTGACCACCGGAGCTCTTCTCACTGCAGTTTATTCCAGGACTTTATTCACTTTCTCTCTCTCTTCCCCTCTCTCTCCTCTTTTACCTCTCTCTCTCTTTTACCTCTCTCTCCGGGCAAACCTCTCTCAGCCCTTAAATAGGCATGGGCTGCCAATCCCAGATTGCCAGGTGGGCACCGCCCATAGGCCCAAGCATATGCAAGCAGCTGATGATCATTGCGTGATCAGGCATAAGTCAGACTTTAGCCATATGAGTTGATTATACATTTCCATCAGGTGTGACACCACGCTGCTCGCTACAGTTCCCCCTTTTGTTCTGTAAAGCATCAGGCAAGAGTAGAGGTCTGATCTCTGTTAAAAATGAAATATGTACTAGTGTTTGTCCAGATGTCATCCACTCCGAGAACATTAGACCTGTCCGGTGCCTTTTTACAGAGGTGGGAGTTAGATACCAACCCACATGCAATCAGACTTGCTCTTCTTGAAGCAGATGTATGCTTACCTCAAGTGCAGTGCACAAGCCTCGCATCCTGTGCTCGCTTACATCTCTTTTAAGGTAGATAGCCAAACTTGAGGAGACTGTCCTGCTTCAATGACCGTGAAGGCCTGAATGATCAGAACTGCATTGCAATGCTGTGAAACCCTTATGTGACAAATGCATCATAGGCATACCAGGGAGGCAAGCACCATCAAGCCTGTTAGGGCTCCTACTCCAGCCCACTCCTTCAGATGATTCATGGAGTGATCCAGGAAAATAGTTCTTCTGCCAGGCTGGTATGCATGCATGTGGAATTTGCAGTCGCCACTCTCAGCTTTTCCAGTTGTTTTTAGAATTCACCAGACCAATTACCAAAAAGATATCTACACAATTCTTTAGACAGATTAGCTGCATGAGTAAATTTTTTATATTGAATGCTGGTCACACACACAGCCCCAGATACTTCCATTCACAGCCAAGCTGAGCCAATTGCTACAGCCGCGGCTGTGCTTGCGGCAGCAGCAAGGGCAGTCAGAACTGGTAGCAGAGGGGCCAGCACAGAGGAGAGGAAGGGGAGGCAATCTTGCTTTCCCCTCCCTGGCTTTCCTCTGCCTGCTCCTGTCATTAGGAGTGGCTTTGCCATGACCCCAGGAGCAGCCAGAAACCATTGTTCCTTCAGCAGTCCCTTAAATAACACACCCCAGCTGCCACACCCCCGTGGCTCATTTATTCCTGTCAGCTGAGTGCATGGAAGACACCTTCCTGGTGCACCTCTTTGGCTTCCCTAGCAACTCAGCTGATCCTGCTTCTGCTAAGCAACCATATACTGCATTCTCATGGGTTGTCTGATCTCACACAGGATATAAAGATGAATGCCCATGGTAACAGGTGTTAAGAGCTAGCAATAGGGTTCCCAATCGCCACTGTACCCAATCTCCCATTTGGGCTATGGTATTCTACCAACCCTTTGGCTAAAACAGAGCTCCTACAATAGGGCAGTCTCTTGATTTAAATTCTCTGTGGCAGACTCTTCAGCAGAGTGCAGAGCCTGAAACTGCCTTTGTCTTTTCCTTGCCCTGCGGCTACGCTGCATTCTCGGGCAGCCCTGTGAGGTCTCAGCTCCAGCACTTGTTGCGTTTGCTGATACTCTTGGCACTGCTGTGGCATCCACCAGGCTAGGCACCAACTGGGCTGAGGCAATGTGCCTTCCACCACAGCCACCTAGCAAAGCTCTGCTCCAGTTGCCTTCTCCAAACTGGTGCATGGAGTGGCACTGAACTCAGGAAAGCAGGCTGCTGCTCTGAAGGGACCCCGCTTAAATTATCTTACAGGGAATTTGGGCGTTGTCAATCTCTCTGGCTACTTCCTGCTGAGCGGGGACATAGCATTCTTAAAGGTATTTACTACAATCTACAGCCATTTTCCAGTCGCTTGGACTCCGGTCTCAGCGACAGGGGAGAGGCAGAGATTTCTCCCCCACCGGGTTGTCAGGTGGAGGCATGGCAGGGCAGAGAGGGCTGGGACAGAAGTCCAGGTCAACAGTTCTTTTCCTGGTAGTGCTGTGGTTCTACGCCCTGAGGCATCCATGCTGGGAGTGGCCTAGCGTTCTGGCCTTGTTGGTCCTCAAGGCAGGCCCTGGGTCTGCCAGCGTTGTGTTGCAGCTCCTCAGCGCTTGCCTCCTGGAGCGCTTGGCCTTAGAGCTGCAGCTGCTCACACTCCACTGCAACTCTGGAGGTCTCGGTAATTCAAACCACATGAATATAACTCCCTTCCTTAGCATACCTTGTTCAGTGGCAAAATTCAAATCTCTACCAAGCTTATCCCAGGATGACACATTAAGATTGCCAGAGACGGCAAACCAAGGAGCAATTGTGTCACATTCAGTCAAAAACCTCTCCAAAGCGCTCTGTAACAGCTTGTGTGATGTTGAAACGCCCATTCTAAAATCCCATTCTTCCTTTTAATTTTATTTTAAACTGTTCACTATTGTCATGGCTCTGCTTTGATCCATCTGCTATAGTCGTGGCCCTATTACCCCTACTCTCCCTTCTTCTACCGGTGGGAGCGGAAAACCCGCTTTTTGTCGCGGATCCCCAATCTTTACCTTGAGGATTATCCGGTGTACCCCCTGACTGCAGCAAGTTCTGGGCTCCACGGAGAGAGGTTTGGAGGTTCCCTGTATGAGGCCACCAACTGTCACGGCCACCCTTGACCAGCAAGGAAGACACACAACACACCGGAGCTCTTCTCACTGCAGTTTATTCCAGGACTTTATTCACTTTCTCTCTCTTCCCCTCTCACTCCTTGACACCTCTCTCTCTCTCTCTCTCTCCTCTCTCTTTCCTTCTCTTTTTCCCTCTCTTTTTTCCTCTCTCCTCCTCTTAAGTAGGCATGGGCTGCCAATCCCGGATTGCCAGGTGGGCACTGCCCATAGGCCCACGCATATGCAAGCAGCTGATGATCATTGTGTGATCAGGCATAAGTCAGACTTTAGCCATATGAGTTGATTATACATCTCCATCAGGTGTGACACCACGCTGCTCCCTACAGTATTTAAAGTCTTAGCTAAGGCATTAAGACAACTGAAGAATCAAGGTATATAAATAGGAAAGGAAGAAGGCAAAGTATTGTTATTTGCAAATGATATGATAATATACATAAGTGACTCTAAAAACTCTACCAGTGAACTATTTCTACACCTGAGGAATACTTTCACAAAAGTAGCTGAATACAAAATTAAGTCATGAAAATAAGTAGCACTTCTATAATAAATAAGTGGACTGAGAAAGGAATCAGGGAAACAATACCTTTTATAATAGCTCCTAATAATATAAAATATCATGGGGTAACTCTAACCAAGCAATCAAAAGACTTTCATAGTAGAAATCTTAAGATGTTGAAGAAGGTATCAGAGGATAGAAAGGTTTCCCATTCTCGTAGATTAGTAGGATTAATATAGTAAATGTTCCTACCTTGCCAAAAGCAAAGGAGTACTACTTCAAATTAGGGATGGTAATACCTTCAGCAGTTTTGTATTATTCGGGATTGTTTTAGCTTTGCTTGATCTTTTGTGTTTCCATATTAAGCTGATATTGTCATTTCAATTTCCATGTAGAAATGTGTCGGAATTTTAATGGGAATTTCACTGGATCCTAAAATTGCTTTTGGCAATCTATATATAACCTCTATGATTCTATAGATTTTAGCATCATTATTAGTTACATAACAGGAAATATCTACAAGTAAATTTTATATAGAGATAGAGATAGATAGATAGAGAGAGAGAGAGAGAGAGATAGAGATAGAGATAGAGATAGAGATAGAGATAGAGATAGAGATAGAGATAGAGATAGAGATAGAGATAGAGATAGAGATATGTATGTACCACCCTATTCTTTCTGGGTTGGGTTATTGCACTCAGGATGATTTTTTTTTCTAGTTTCATCCATTTACCTGTGAATTTCATGATTTTAATTTTCAAATAGCTAAGTAATAATCCATTGTTTCAGGGAAATCTAGACTGTTTTAAATTTCTGGATATTATGAATAGAGCAGCAGTAAACATGGTTGAGCAAATGTCCCTGTAGTAGCTTGAAACACCCATTGGGTATATTTCATCATATGATTTTGGTGGCTAAAACAATCCTGTACAATGAAGGAAATTCTGGAGGTATCACCTTCCCTTACTTTAAACACTACTATAGAGCTATAGCAATAAAAAGGAACTTGGTATTGGCATAAAAACAGACATGACGATCAATGGAATTGAGTCAAAGACCCTGATATAAATCCGCATACCTATGAACAACTGATTTTTTACAAAGAAGCAGAAGTTATACAATGGAAAAACGAAAGGATCTTCAACAAATGGTGCTGGCATAATTGAAGGTTGGCATGTACAAGAATGCAAATAGATCCATATTTATTGCCCTGCACAAAACTCAAGTCCAAGTGGATCAAAGACCTCAACATAGATCCAGTTACACTGAATCTAATAGAAAAGTAATTGGAACTAGCCTTGAACGCATTGCCATAGGAGACTACTTCCTGAATATACCATTGGTAGCATAGACATTGAGCTCGACAATAAATGCAGCTTTTTCTATAATAAGTCCTTTATGTGTATCTAAGGAATAATATTGCAGAGTAATATCAAAATGAGCCTTTGAAGTCTGTGCATTGATTTCAAGAGTAGTTGTATCACTTTACAATCCTAACAATGGTGAATGATGGCCCCTCTTTCTCAAATCTTTACCAGCATTTTGTTATGGCTTGTTTTCTTGATTCTACCCATTCTGACTAGGATGAAATGAAGTGTGAAAATATTTTTAACTTTCATTTCCCTAATTGCTAAGGATACTTAACGCTCTTCAAGATACGTTTTGACAATTTCTGTTTCTTCTTTTGAAAACTTTGCTCAGATCCATATCCCATTTTTAATTGGTTTGTTTTTTTGACACTTTGTTATTTGTGTTCTGTGTATATTCTGGGTGTTAGTTCTTTACTAAATGTTCAGCTAGTAGAGTTATTTCTTTCAATTTCTGGGCTTCCTCCTTTCTCAGTTGATTGCTGTCTTTTCCTGTACTGAAGTGTTTTTTATTTAGTGAGGTCCTGAGAGAATGAGGTCTTATTCAGAACATTCTTTCCTGCTCCTGGTTCTTGGCACTTATTTCTAACATACAGATTTGCAATTAGAAGTTCCCCCTAAGTAAAGTTTTAATTTATCTCAAAAAGATTTTTTGTACATTGTTCTTATTTATCTTATTTGTTTAATTATTGGCAATTTCACACATTTATATAATGAATATCAGTCATTTTTCAAGCCCATGCTTTCTTTACTTTACCCTCCAAAATTGACAAGTTGCACATATCTCTCCTTTCTTTATTTAGTCCTGACTTAAATTAAAAAATGTTCTTTTTCTTTCATGTTTAGAAAATTTCATTTTATTATGTAATCCATATAACCAAATATAATACTCACATCTTGACATTCATATAAATTAATGTTTGCCAAGTCCCATGACTTAGAAAATTAACATAATGAGACATTATTCTATCTACAACAAGATTTTTTTCCTGGGAATGCTTTTTCTATAACTTTTTAAAAGATCACAAAGGACAGGGAAATAGTGATTTGGATATTTCCTATATTTTAATTCATAGCTACTTTGTTGAAAATATTTAATGTTCATTTTTAGAAATTTTATTTATTACTATACTTATTACATTATAAGTTATTGAGGCAATGGAGTAAGATCCTCAGCCATCTAAAAAGGCCGATAGCTAAATATTTGGAAATTATGAATGTATTTTGAATAGTAATCAGTATCTTTTGAATTCATTCCCTTCCAAAGTTGATGTTTTGGAAGTTTAATCTTCAAATTTACATATTGATAATATTTGGAAATAGATTTTTTTAATTTTAATTTTTTTCTTCAGTCACATATTACATCCAAACTGAGGTTTCCCCTCCCTCCACTCCTTCCTGTTCCCTCGTTTCACCTCCCCTCTCCCCAAAATCCATTCTTCTTCTTTTTCTCTACATAAAAGAACTGGCTTCCCAGGGATTTCAACCGAATGCAGCATAACAAATTCCAATAACACTAGGCACAAACCCTCTTATCAAGACTGGAGGAAGCAATCCAGTAGGAGAAAAAGCTTTCCAAGAGCAGGTGAAAGAATCAGAGACATGCCCCACTCCCACAAAAACACCCAGCTAAACAACTGTAGCATATATGCAGAGGACCTAGACTCACACCCATATAGGTTCCATGATTGTGGCTTTAGTCTCGGAGACCCTATGAGTCCTGCTTAGTTGATTCTGCGGAATGTGTTCTCTTTGCGTCTTTGACTTCTCTGTCTCCTACAATCCTTCCTCCTCCTCTTCTGTGGGGGTTCCCTGAGCTGTGTCTAATGTTTTCGTGTGGGTCTCTACATCTGTCTCCATCACCTGCTAGATAACACCTCTCTGATGACAATTGGGTTAGGCATCAATCTTTGAGTATAGCAGCATAACATTACGAATTATTTCAATGACTATTTATTCATTTGTTCGTTCATTCATTCATTCATTTTCCAGTTGTGATTGTTTTGATCCTAGGTCTCTGGGCTATCCAGTCTCTGGTTCCTGGCCACTCAGACAGTATCAGGTGCCAATTGCCTCTAATGGTGTGGGCCTCAAGTTGAACTAGTCATTGGTTGGCTACTACCACAGATTTTGCTACATTGTTACCCCAGCACATCTTACAGGCAGGACACACTGTAGGTGAAAGGTTTTGTGTCTGGGTTGCTATCCCAGTCTTACCACTGGAAACCTTGCCTGGTTACTAGAGATGGCTACTTCAGGCTCTGTTTCTCCTAGTAATAGTAGTCGTTGTTTGGGTCACCTTCATAGATTCCAGGGAGTTTCCACTGCATTAGGCATCCACATCACCTCTGCAATGTCCCCAGTTTCAGTCATCTCTCCCGGTATTCTATTCTCCCATTCTCCCATTTGATCTCTCTTATTCCCAACCCCACTTGCCCCTAGTCAACCCACAAAATCTATTCTATTTCCCCTTCCCAAGGAGTACCATGTGGTAACCCTTGAGCCCTCATTGTTTTGCACCTTTCTGGATCTCTAGACTGTAGCATGATTACCATTTACTTGAAAGTGAATATACATCTTGTTTGTCTTTCTTGGTCTGGATTATCTCACTCAGGATGATCTTTTCTGATTCTATCAATTATTCTGCTAATTTCATGATGCCATTTATAAACATCTGAATAATGCTCCATTGTGTAAATAATGCTCCACTTTTTATCTTTATCTTTTAAATTTTTAAAAATTTACTTAGCTTTTCTAGGATCATGACTTATAGGATCAATGTCCTTTATTTATGGCTAGAATCCACTTATGAGTGAGTACATACCATATTCATCTTTTTGGGTCTGGGTTACACCACTCAGGATAGTGTTTTCTATTTCCATCCATTTGCATGCAAAATTCAAGATATTATTGTTTTTTTACCGCTGAGTAGTACTCTAATGCATATATATTCCACATTTTCTGTATCTATTCTTCCATGGAGGGACATCTAGGTTGTTTCCAGGTTCTGGCTATTACAAATAATACTGCTATGAACATAGTTGAACAAATGCTTTTGTAGTATGATTGGGCATCTCTTGGGTATATTCACAAGTGTGGTATTGCTGGATCCTGGGGTAGGTTGATCCCCAATTTCCTGAGAAACTGCCACACTGATTTACAAAGTGGATGCACAAGTTTGCATTCCCACCAGCAATGGATGAGTGTTCCTCTTACTCCATATCCTCTCCAGCAAAGGCATCATTGGTGTTTTTTATTTTAGCCATTCTGACAGGTATAAGATGGTATCTCAAAGTTGCTTTAATTTGCATTTCCCTGATTGCTAACATATAGTTATCCTCCTGGATATTGTAAGGAGACAAGATGGTCAGGCAAAAATTTGGAACTTGGGGGTAGGGATGGGGTGGGGGTAAGAGGAGATGGGGAGAGAAAAGTGAGAAGGGGAGGATGGGGAGAGCTTGGGGGAATGGGAGGGTTGGGATGGAGGAAGGGTAGATATGGGAGCTGGCAAGTATATATCTTAATTAAGGTAGCCATTTTAAGCTTGGCAAGAGATTTGACTCTAGAGGGGTTCCCAGGTGTCCAAGGAGATGTCCCTAGCTAGTTCCATGGACAGCTGACGAGAGGGAGTCTGAAATAGCCCTATCCTATTGCCATACTGATGAATATCTTGCATATCACCATAGAACCTTCATCTGGTGATGGAAGGAGATAGAGAGAGAGAGACCCACATTGGAGCATTGGACTGAGCTCCCAAGGTCCAAATGAGGATCAGAAAAAGGGAGAACATGAGCAAAGAAGTCAGGACTGCGAGGGGTGCACCCACCCACTGAAACTTTGGGGCTGATCTATTGGGAGCACACCAAGGCCAGCTGAACTGGAACTGATGGAGCATGTGATCAAACCAGACTCCCTGAATGTGGTAATGAGTGCTGACTCAGAAGCCAAGAACAATGGCACTGAGTTTTAATCCTGCAGCATGTACTGGCTTTGTGGGAGCCTAGTCTTTGTAGGATGCTCACCTTCCTAGACCTGGATGGAGGGGGGAGGACCTTGGACTTCCCACAGGGGAGGGAACCCTGATTGCTCTTTGGACTGGAGAGGAAGGGGTAGGGGAAGTGGGGGGATGGGAGAGGGAAATGGGAGGAAGGGAGGAGGTGGAAATTTTTAATAATAATAATTTAAAAAAAACATTTAATAAAAATATTTAAAGTTAAAAAAATTACTAATTTTACACCTTCCTCCTTTCCTACCATTCCCTCCCCCATTTCTGCTCCCCCATCCACTCCTTCTCCTTTTCTGTTCAGAAAGTGACTGTTCTCTCATGGATATCAACCAAACATGGCATATAGTGTTGGAGTAAGAGTCCCCTAAATCAGCAAAAGAGTTAGAGGTAGCCCTTGTTCCCACCGTTAGTAGTCTCATAAGAATACCAAGATAGATAACTGTCACATATATGTAGAGGGCCTAGGTCAGTCCCCTGAAGGTTCCCTGGTTGATGGTTCAGTTTCTGTGAGCTTCTATGTGCTCAGGTTTGTTTATTTTATGGGGTTTCTTATGATGTCATTGACCCCTCTCATTCCTACAATCCATCTCTCTCTTCAGCAGAATTCTCCAAGCTTGCTCTAATGTTTGTCTGTAGGTGTCTGCATCTGTTTCTATTAGTTACTCTCTGAAGGTCATTGGGGTAGGGACTAAATTATGAGTATAGCAGAGTATCTTTAGGCATCACCAAATTGACTTTTTCTTCACAAATCAGGTTTGCTTCTATCCTAGGTCTCTGGTCTAATCCAACCTCTGGTCCTGGCACTCCCTGCAGTGTCAAAGTGGGCTTACTCTTGTGGTGTGGGTCTCAGACTGGACCAGTCATTGGTTGGTCACTCCCACAATCTCTGGGCCACTCTCACCCCAGCACATCACATAGGCAGGAAAGACTATAGTTTGAAGGTTATATGCCTTATTTGGTACACAGTCTCCTGGAACACTTGCCTGGTCATATGAAATGGCCAGTTCAGTCAACGTATCTGCTATTGCTAAGAGTTCTAGCTGGAGTCATCCTTGTAGATTCCTGGGAGTTTCCCTCATACTAGGTTTCTACCAAACCTCAAAATGGCCCCCCTTTCCAGTCTTCTCTTTCAGTATTTTTCCACTCAATCCAGCCCCCAACCTTATTTCTCATATTTTCATTCCCATCTTCCCCCAGTTGACCTGTGAGATCATTTCTACTTCCCCTTCCCAGGGAGATTCAAGCATCCCCTTTGAGTTCTCCTTGTTACGTAGACTCTAGTCTGTGAATTGTAACATTGATTCTCATTACTTTATAGCTATTACCTATGTATAAGTGAGTATATACATGATTGTCATTTTGGGTCTGGGTTACCATATTTGGGATGATTTTTTTCTAGTTCCATCTATTTGCTTTCAAATTTTATGTCATTGTCTTTAACAGCTGAGTAATACAAAATTATGTAAATGTACCACATTTTCTTCATCCATTCTTTTCTTGAGGGCCATGTAGTTTTTTTCCAGGTTTTGGCTATTATAAATCAAACTGCTATGAACATAGTTGAATAAGTGTCCTTGTGGTAGGGTAGAGTGTCTTTTGGGTATATGCCCCAAAGTGATATAGCTGATTCTTGAGATAGATTAGTTCCCAAATTTCTGAGAAGCTGTCATATTTATTTCCAAAGTGGCTGTACAAGTTGCACTCCTACCAGCAATGGAGGAGTGTTCTTGTTCTGCATCCTCACCAGCTTGAGCTGTCACTTGTGTTTTTGATCTTAGCCATTCTGAGAGATATACAACGGAATCTCAGAGTCATTTTGGTTTGCATTTCCATAATGGCTAAGGTCTTTTAACATTTCCTTAAGTGTTTCTTCGTCATAAGAAATTCCTGTTGAGAATTCTCTGTTTAGATTTTTTACTCATTTTTAAAGTGGACTTTGTTTTTGGTATATAGTTTCTTGCGTTCTTGAGCTCTCTGTTGGATGTATGTGGTATTGGTGAAGATCTTTTCCCATTCTGTAAGCTGTTGTTTTCTCTTACTGACAGTGTCCTTTGCCATACAGAAGCTTTTCAGTTTCATGAGTCTCCATTTATTAGCTGTTCATTGCATTGTCTGTGATACTGGTGTTCTATGCAGGAAGTAGCCTCCTTCTCCAATGTGTTCAAGGGTATTTCCCATTTTCTCTTTTACCAGATTTTGTGCAACTTAGTTTTATGAACTTATTTGCATTGTTTCATTTCCTGAAATCCAGTTATGTTAGCAGCATTTGTTGAAGATTTTTTTTTTCATTGTATAGTTTTGGAAGCTTTGTTAAAACTCAGGTGTCCATAGATGTGTGGATTTATGTCTGGTTCTTTGACTCGATTTCCTTGATTCATCTGTCTGTATTTTAAGTCAATACTTTGCTGTTTCTATTACTATAGCTCTTTAGTAGAGCTTGAAACCAGAAATGATAATACCTCCAGAAGTTCTTTTATTGCACAGGATATATTTTAGCTATCCTGGATTTTTTGTTTTACCATGTGAAGTTGAGTATTGTTTTTCAAATTATATGAAAAATTGCATTGGGATTTAAATGAGTATTGCATTAAGTCTGTAGACTTAATTACCATAAGTAAGATGACATTTTTTACTATGCTGATCCTACTGATCCATGAGCATGGGAGATCTTTCCCTTTTTTGAAATCTTCTCCATTTTTTTTTCCTTAAAGAAGTTCTATGGTTATATGGTTCTTTTACTTGCTGGATTAGAGTAACCTAAGATATTTTATATTATTTGTGGCTATTGTAAAGGATGTTGTTTCCCTGATTTCTTTGAGTTAATTTTGTATTCGGCCACTTTCCCTGATGGTGTTATCAGCTGTAGGAGTTTTCCAGTATGACTTTGGAGGGCTCTTATGTACAGTATCATATCATCTGCAAGGAGTACTACTTTCCCTTCTTCCTTTTTAATTTGTATCCCTTTGATTTCCTTTAGTTGCCTTATTGCTCTAGCTAGAACTTTAAGTACTCTATTGAATAGATATGGAAGGAGTGGACAGAATTGTCCTGTCCCTAATTGTATTGGAATTGCTTTAAGCTTATCTGCATTAAATTCAATGTTGGCTATTAGCTTGCTGTATATTGCCTTTACTATGATTACACATGAGCCTTGTATCCTTAATCTCTCCAAGACTTTTATCATAAAGCATTGTTTAATTTTGTGAAAGGCTTTTTCAGCATCTAATTAGATAACCATGAAGATTTTTTTCTTTTGTTTATATGGTGGATGACATTGAAAGATTTTCTTATGTTGAGCCATCCCTGCATCTCTGGGATGAATCCCACTATCCTATGGTAAAAGTGCAGTGTTGAAGTTACTTTTAGTGTGTGGGGATCAATGGGTGATTTAAGATTTAGTAATGTCTCTTTTACAAATATGGGTATCCTTGCATTAGAAGCATAGATAATCAGAATTGAAAAGTAAACTAAGTGGATTTTTTCCTTTGATGAGTATGAAATATCCTTATTCATTTCTTTTGATTAATTGTTCTTTGAAATCTGTTCTGTTAGATATTAGAATAGTTATACCTGGTTGCTTTTTAGGTCTGTTTGAATTTTTTTTTTCCAACCATTCACTCTGAAGTAATGTTTTTCTTTGATGTTGAGGTATTTCATGTATGTAGCAGAAGAATGGATCCTGTTTTTATATCCATTCTGTTAGCCTGTGACTTTTCTTTTTTTGGGGGGGGGGGTGTTGAAACAAGGTTTCTCTATGTAACAGCTCTAGCTGTTTTGGAACTAGCTCTTCTAGACAAGGCTGGCCTCAAACTCACAGTGATACACATGCCTCTACCTCCCAAGTGCTGGAATTAAAGGCATGCTCTACCACTGCCCAGCTAGTCTGTGACATTTTATTGGTGAATTCAGTCCATTGATATTGAGAGATATTAATAATTATTTATTTTTCCTAGGAATTTATGGTGATGGTAGTGGTGTGTGTGTGTGTGTGTGTGTGTGTGTGTGTGTGTGTGTGTTTGGGAATGTTTCCTTTCTTTGGATTTTGTTGGTGCAAAATAAGGTATCACCTGTGTCTTTATGGGTCTAGCTAACTTACTTGGGTTGATATTTTCCTTCAAGTACCTTCCGTAGGACTGTATTTGGGGATGGATATTATTTAAACTTGACTTTGCCATGAAATATCTTGTTTCCTTCATCTATTGTGATTAAAAGTTTTGTTGGATATAGTAGTCTGGGCTGGCATCCATGGTTGTTTGTGTCTGCAAAATGTCCCTCCAGGACCTTCTGCCTTTTAGAGTCCCCATTGAAAAGTTGTGCATATTTCTGATAGGTGTGCCTTTATATGTTACTCTGCCTTCTCCTTTTGTAGTTTTTAATATTCTTTATTCTGTATGTTTAATATTCTGATTATTATGGGGCATGGAGACTTTTTTTCTGGTCAAGTGTGTTTGGTGTTCTATAATCTACTTGTACATTTATAGACATGTCCATGTTTGGGTTGTGAAACATTTCTTCTATGATTTTGTTGAATATATTATTGGGCCATTAAGCTGGAATTCTTCTCCTTCTTGTATTACTGTTATTCTTAGGTTTCATCTTGTTATAGTGTTCAAGATTTTCTGAATAGTTTGTGCTAGTAATTTCTTAGATTTAACATTTTCTTTGACCAATGAATTTATTTTCTTTATCATATCTTCAACACCTAAGATTTTCTCTTCCATCTCATATATTCTGTCAGTGATGCTTATATCTGTAGTACTGTTTGCTTATCCAGATTTCCTTTTTCTAGAATTCTGTTCATTTGTGTTTGATTTTTTTTGCTTCTAGTTCCATTTTCTGGGCTTGAACTATTTCTTTCACCTATTTGTTTATTTTTCTTGGCTTTCTTGGCATTTTCTAAGGGAATGTTTTATTTTCTCCAATTTTTTTGTTTGTGTTTTCCTCAATTTTATTAATGGATTTTCCTCATTTCCTCTTTAAGGACCTCTATAACCTTCATAAAGTTATTTTATAGATCATTTTCTTGTTCCTCAGTTTTGCTAGAATGTTTAGGACTTGCAGTGATAGGATAGCTGAGTTCTGGTGAAGCTATATTACCCTTTCTGTTATTCATTTTGTTCTTACACTGGCATTTAGGAATCTAGATTTGGGATGATTATAGGCCTAAATGTTGATTCCTGCATTTGCATTTGTTGGATGGATGTTTTGTTCCTTGGTTTCTGTTTCCTTTCTGGTCTTCTGGCCTAAGTGGTCAAGGTTTCTGGTTACTAGTGAGTCTTCAGGTCCAGTAGGATGTCTCTCTTGGGGCTTGGTTACCCTGGGTTCTTAGAATGTCCTGGCCTAAGATAAAGATGAAATCTTCTTCTAAAGTTATAGGTAAGAATATGGAGCTCAATGGAGGATTTGCAGTCTGGGGGATGTTCAATGAGCTTTAATGAGTTTTATCAGTTGGTAGATGGTATCTTACCTGGGACCCTATGATCAGCTGACCCCATGATAAGCATCAGGGCCAGAGTACTGAACCCAGCAATGGAAGTACCTGGGTCCTTACATCTGGCTTTGCTTCTGGTAAATCCCAAATCTTCTTCAAAAGTTGGAGGCTAATATGGATCCCAGAGAATGGGGAGCAGTCTGGGGATGTTGTATGGGTCTTCACATTTTTATCTATTCTTTATCTGGGGGAAATCTCCATTGTTTCCAGTGTCTGGCTGTTGTGAATAATGTAGTAGAGCCAGTTTCCTTGTGGTAGGATGGAGCATCCTGTGTGTACAAGCACAGCAGAGATAAAGCTGGTTCTTGAGGTAGATTGATTTCTAATATTCTGCTGAGCCATCTTATTAATTTCCATACTCCCTGTATGTGTCTGCACTTCCACCAGCGATGGAAATGCTTTTTGTTCCACATCCTTACCAGCATAAACTTTCACTTGTGGTTTTTATTTTAGACATTCTGACAGTTATAAGATGGAATATCAGATTAGTTTTGATTTGCATTTCACTGATTATTAAGGATATTGAACATTTTAATAAATATTTCTCAAACATTTGAGATTCCTCCATTGGGAATTCTCTGTTTAGTTATGTACCTGATTTTTTTTCATAGAAAAATATAAATATATTTCCTGAATTGTAAGCCAGCTTTCGCAATACATTCCAGTCGCTGTGAGCACGCTGGCTCTCACGGTCACAAGGTGCAGTCACTGAGCTCCAATGTGTTTTCTATGCTTCTGCCATCTTCCCCATCATGGTATCTCACCGTTCTCCTACCCTGATTTCTCGTTCTTATTTTTGAGCGCCGAACAACTCTTTTAGCTTGTGCACAGTCCAGCTCCTCCCAGTCCTTGTCATCCACACTCAGCCGGGGACATTTGCTCTGTCTTTGATGTCGTGCAGTCTTAGCCGGGTTAGAGGGAGGGGTTTT
>NW_026068159.1:1434905-1438618 GCF_014885135.2 Alexandromys fortis
TCTCTATCTCCATCCATCTCCAGATGAAGGTTCTATGGTGATATGCAAGATATTCATCAGTATGGCTATAGGATAGGGTCATTTCAGGTTCTCTGTCCTCAGCTGCCCCAGGAACTAACTGGGGACATCGCCCTGGGCACCTGGGAGCACCAAATCTCTTGCCAACCCTAAGATGGCTCTAGAGGGAGGGGTTTTACCTTTTCTAACCACCTTTACTTTTCCTTTCCTTTTCTCCTTCCTTGGGGCTTTTGTGTTATCAGTACACTCGGCATCAGATTCAGTCACTGACCCCAAATCTGATGACTTAGGGCTGGTGTCAGGTATACACGCTGAAGTCTCCGTCTGTCTAGGCGTGTCCACACTGTCTAGCTCAGGACGCAGTCTCCTCTTCCCTCAAACCTCTGCCAACGCCTGCAGACTGTGAGTCACTTGTGCTGTCCTATCGAAAGGGGCTTTTCCATATGTCCTGAGCCTTCTGCCATTCCACCTCCGTAACCCATAATTCAGGTCTTCTTCAAAGTTATTCTCTGTGGTAGCTTTGTGGACCAAAACTGACTCAGAAGACAAGCTAATTTCACTATCTGGGGTTATGTACCTGATTTTTATTGGATTATTTACTTGGTTTATTGATGTCTAGTTTCTTGAGTTCTTTATATATTTTAGATATTATCTCTCTGTCAGATGTGGAATTGGTGAAATTTTTCCTTTTCTGTAGGCTGTCATTTTGTCCTATTGACAGTGTCCATTGCCTTACAGAGCTTTTCATTTTCATGAGATTCTATTTATTAATTGTTAATTTTATTGCCTCTGGTACTGGTGTCCTGTTCATAAATTTGTCTCCTGGGACAGTGTGTTCAAGGTTATTTCCCACTTTCTCTTTGACCATGTTCAGTGTATTTGGTGTTATTATGAAGTCTTTTATCCACTTGATTGAGTTTTGTGCAGGGTGATAGATATAGATCTATTTTCATTATTTTATATGCAGACAAAGAAGATGTTTTCTTTTTTCCCATGGTATAATTTTGAGTTCTTTATCAGAAATCTGGTGTCCATAGGTGTGTGGATTTAGATCAGGCTCTTTGACTCAATTCCATTGATCCCCCTATCTACTTTTTTGCCAGTATCATTTGGTATTTATTACTACAGCTCTGTAGTAGAACTTGAAATCAGGGATGGTGATACCTTTGGAAGTTCTTTTATTGTACAGAATTGTTTTAGCTACCCTAGTTTTTTTTTTCCATATGATGATGTTAAGCATTTTCTTTTCAAGCTCTGCAAATAATGGAAGAAATGTCAGAAAATGTCTTAACAAATGAGGAAAATCCTGAGCTTGTATTCCCCATGGTTATGACAAAAAATCTCTCATAGATTTCATCTCCTTTCTATTTTCTTTCTAGCCTGAACAACTATAAAAATAATTTTTCTTCACAGAAACCTACTCTATAGTATACTGTCATGAAATATTAAAAAGATTAAGTGAGTGATTATTGTACAAAGACCCACATGAATCAAAAGCTTTTATAAGTTTATGTTTGGAGCTTTCTAGGAAGATGACATCCAAATTATTATGAAACATAAATTCAAGTATTAAACATTACTGTTATGATGTTTTGATTCTCCCAATAGTTCATTCATTATACACACATCTTTTGAGAGAACATTGGCATGTTATGTGTTATGTTGTTTTAGTAACAAGGATAATCTCAGGTGAAGCATAGTTGCTATCTTGGCGTGTTTTTTTTTTTAATTAAAAAATGAGATTCTATGATCACTGAGAGACCTATTTGGAGATTTTTGGATACTGCATTCATTCCTCTAAAGGGAAATAATTATTGGTGGTTCAGTGCTCAGTAAAAAATTTAAGAATAACTTTTATTTAAGAATGATTTCTAAATAATTATTTACAATTAAATTTACTAACCAAGGTTTGCTTATTTATACTGTATCTTTTACAATTATTATAGTAATTATTTCAAATCATGAGGAGCTTTCAGAATCTTATAGTGAACATTGATTCCTGCATATACTCTTCTTGGCAATTAAATGTGGAGTGAACTTTTAAAAAGATGTGTTTCCATGAATTTTTGCATTATTTTCATCTAGGGAGTCTTTATCTCCAGTTATACAATGTCAGTATATAAAATTATATTTGTAAGTATAATAGAATAAATGATATATTTTATACATATATACTTATAAATGACTGTGTATTTTATTTGACAAAGAATGTACTGCTGTCTGGCTTTGAACTCAAGATTCTTTTCCTTCTGCCTCTCAGGTTCTTGAAATAAAATTGTTTGCTATTTTTTTTCTAATAAAGCCCTTACGACATTTAAAGAAATTACACAAATAACCTAATAGTGTCTTACTCAGGAGAATCATTTTCTTACCAGTAATTGATAACATTGTTGCAACTGGAATTTTGTTGATATGTTTATGTGTTGCAACTTTCTATTAAACAGTTAGTGAATATTTTAATTTTAATATCTTAATTTTTAACAAAATATTATGTCAAGACAACTTTAATGATATCATATTTTATGCCAGAAGTACTAAATTACTGTTAGTGATGTTCAAAATACATAAGTACCCGAGAAGGGTTATAAAATCAAGCCTTAATTTTCTCTGTCAACTTTACATGGTGCTAATTAAACAATGCAGCCAATACATTCTTTTTTTATTTATTAATTTATTTTATTGAAAAAAAAGTTTCCGTCTCCTCATAGCCTCCCATTTCCCTCCCCCTCCTCCCGCCCCTCTCCCCCTCCCGCCCACTCCTCTCACCCTCCCTCTCCAGTCCTAAGAGCAGTCAGGGTTCCCTGCCCTGTGGAAAGTCCAGGGTCTACTCCTCTCCATCCAGGTCTAGGAAGGTGAACATCGAAACTGGCTAGGCTCCCACAAAGCCAGAACATGAAGTAGGATCAAAACCCCGTGCCATTGTCCTTGGCTTCTCATCATCCCTCATTGTCTGCCATGTTCAGAGAGTCCGGTTTTATCCCATGTTTTTTCAGTCACAGTCCAGCTGGCCTTGGTTAGCTCCCAATAGATCAGCCCCACTGTCTCGGTGGATGGGTGCCCCTCTCGTGGTTCTGACTTCCATGCTCATGTTCTCCCTCCTTTGGCTCCTCATTGGGACTTTGGGAGCTTAGTCCAATGCTCCAGTGTGGGTCTCTGTCTCTATCTCCATCCATCGCTAGATGATGGTTTTATGGTGATATGCAAGATATTTATCAGTATGGCTATAGGATAGGGTCATTTCAGATTCTCTATCCTCAGCTGCCCAAAAAACTAACTGGGAACATTGCCCTGGGCACCTGGGAGCCACTATAGGTTCATGTCCCTTACCAACCCTAAGGTGGCTCCCTTAATTAAGTTATGTGATTCCCTGCTCCTCTATCCAAACTTGTTTTATCCCCAATCATCCTGTTTCCCCAAGTTCCCCCCATCCTCCCCTTCTCACTTTTCTCTCCCCATTTCCCCTTACCCCCATCCCACCCCATCCCCAAGATCACAATTTTTTGCCCAGCAATCTTGTCTAATTCGCATAGCAGAGATAATAACTATATGTTTTTCTTTGGGTTCACCTTCTTATTTAGCTTCTTTAGAATCAAAAATTATAGACTCAGTGACCTATATTTATGGCTAGAAACCAATTATGAGTGAGTACATCCCATGATCCTCATTGTTTTTTACTGCTGAGTAGTACTCTAATA
>NW_026068159.1:1439503-1461794 GCF_014885135.2 Alexandromys fortis
CCTGTGCCCATCTGTTGTAGGGTACTTCCCACTTTCTCTTCTATCAGGTTCAGTGTGTTCAGATTGATATTGAGGTCTTTAATCCATTTGGACTTGAGTTTTGTTCATGGTGATAGATATGGGTCTATTTTCATTCTTCTACAGGTTGACATCCAGTTGTGCCAGCACCATTTGTTGAAGATGCTTTTTTTCTTCCATTGTATACTTTTAGCTCCTTTATCGAAAATGAGGTGTTCATAGGTTTGTGGGTTAAAATCCGGGTCTTCTATACGATTCCATTGATCGACTTCTCTGTTTTTATGCCAATACCAAGCTGTTTTCATTACTGTAGGTCTGTACTAGAGTTTGAAGTCAAGGAGTGTAATGCCTCCAGAAGTTCCTTTATTGTATAAGATTGTTTTGGCTATCCTGTTTTTTTTACATATAAAATTGATTATTGTCCTCTCAAGATCTGTGAAGAATTTTCATGGGACCTTGATGGGGATTGCATTGAATCTATAAATAGCCTTTGGTAGAATTGCCATTTTTACTATGTTGATACTCCCAATCCAAGAGCAAGGGAGATCCTTCCATTTTCTGGTATCCTCTTCAATTTCTTTCTTCAATGCCTTAAAGTTCTTGTCAAATAAATCTTTCACTTCCTTAGTTAGAGTTACCCCAAGATATTTTATGCTGTTTGTGTCTATCGTGAAAGGTGATGATTCTCTGATTTCCCTCTCTGCTTCCATATACTTTATGTATAAGAGGGCGACTGATTTTTTGGAGTTGATCTTGTATCCTGCCACATTACTAAAGCTGTTTATCAGCTGTAGGAGTTCTTTGCTGGAGTTTTTGTGGTCGCATATGTACATGACATATCATCTGCAAATAATGAAAGTTTAACTTCTTCCTTTCCAATTCGAATCCCTTTGATCCCCTTATGTTGTCTTATTGCTATTGCTAAACCTTCAAGCACAATATTGAAGAGGTATGGAGAGAGTGGACAGCCTTGTCGTGTTCCTGATTTTAGTGGGATGGCTTTGAGTTTTTCTCTGTTTAATTTGATGTTAGCTGTTGGCTTGCTGTAAATAGCTTTCATTATATTTAGGTATGACCCTTGTATCCCTTGTCTTTCCAAGACTTTTATCATAAAGGGATGTTGAATTTTGTCAAATGCTTTTCCAGCATCTAATGAAACGATCATATGGGTTTTTTCTTTTAGTTTATTTATATGATGGATTACATTGATAGATTTTTATATGTTGAACCAGCCCTGCATCTCTGGGATGAAGCCTACTTGATCATAATGGATAATTTTTCTAATGTGTTCTTGGATTCGATTTGTCAGTATTTTGTTGAGGATTTTTGCATTGATGTTGATGAGTGAGATTGGCCTATAATTCTCTTTCTTGGTTGAGTCTTTTTTGTCATTTTGGTATCAGAGTAACTGTAGCTTCATAAAAGGAATTTGGCAATGACTCTTCTGTTTCTATATTGTGAAATGCATTAAGGAGTATAGGTATTAGGTGTTCTTGGAAGTTCTGGTAGAATTCTGCATTGAAACAATCAGGTCCTGGGCTTTTTTTGGTAGGGAGGTTTTTAATAATCGCTTCTAATTCTTCGCGACTAACAGGTCTATTTAGATTGTTCACCTGGTCCTGGTTTAACTTTGGTATATGGTATTTATCTAAAAAAGTGTCAATTTCTTTTAGATTTTCTAGTTCTGTGGCATACAGGCTTTTGTAGTAAGATCTAATGATTCTCTGAACTTCCTCTGTGTCTGTGGCTATGTCCCCCTTTTCATTTCTGATCTTATTAATTTGCAAATTCTCTCTCTGCCATTTGATTAGTTTCGATAGGGGTTTATCAATCTTATTGATTTTCTCCAGGAACCAGCTTTTTGTTTCATTGATTCTTTGGATTGTTTTCTGTGTTTCTATTTTGTTGATTTCAGCCCTCAGTTTGATTATTTCCAGTCTTCTATTCCTCCTAGGTGAGTCTGCTTCTTTTTTTTCTAGAGCTTTCAGGTGGGCTGTTAAGTCTCCAATGTGTGCTTTCTCTGTTTTCTTTAAGTGGGCACTTAGTGCTATGAACTTTCCTCTCAGGACTGCTTTCATAGTGTCCCATAAGTTTGAGTAGGTTGTTTCTTTATTTTCATTGAATTCAAGGAAGACTTTAATTTCTTTCTTTATTTCTTCCTTGATCCAGGTGTGGTTCAGTAGTTGACTGTTCAGTTTCCATGAGTTTGTAGGCTTTCTGGGGGTAGGGTTGTTGTTGAATTCTAACTTTAATCCATGGTGATCTGATAAGATACAGGTGGTTACTAATATGTTTTTGTACCTGTGGAAGTTTGCTTTGTTACCGAGTATGTGGTCAATTTTCGAGAAGGTTCCATGAGCTGCAGAGAAGAAGGTATATTCTTTCCGATTTGGGTGGAATATTCTATAGATGTCTGTCAAGTCCAATTGATTCATTACCTCCATTAATTCTCTTAGTTCTCTGTTAGGTTTCTGTCTGATTGACCTGTCCATTGGTGAGAGAGGAGTGTTGAAGTCTCCCACTATTAGTGTGTGCGGTTTGATGGCTGCCTTGAGTTTTAGTAATGTTTCTTTTACGTATGTGGGTGCTTTTATATTAGGGGCGTAGATATTCAGGATTGAGACTTCCTCTTGATGAATTGATCCTGTTATGAGTATAAAATGTCCCTCTCCATCTCTTCTGATTGATTTAAGTTTGAAGTCAAGTTTGTTAGAAATTAGTATGGCCACACCTGCTTGTTTCTTAGGTCCATTTGCTTGATAAGCCTTTTCCCAGCCCTTTACTCTGAGTAGGTGCCTGTCTTTGTGTTTGAGGTATGTTTCTTGTAAACAGCAGAATGTTGGATCCTGTTTTCTTATACAGTCTCTTAGCCTGTGCCTTTTTATAGGTGAGTTGAGTCCATTGACATTAAGTGATATTAATGACCAATGGTTTTTAATTCTGGTCACTTTTTTAGTCATAGAGTTTGTGTGTTTCCCTTCTTTGAGTTGTGCTAGTGAAGGGTCTCTAGATGTCTGAGTTATTGTGGTCATTGTTGGACTCCTTGGTTAGTGCTTTTCCTTCTATTACTTTCTGTAAGGCTGGATTTGTGGCTATGTATTGTTTTAATTTGTTTTTAACCTGGAAAATTTTCTTTTCTCTATTTTTAGTGAATGAAAGCTTGGCTGGGTACAGTAGTCTGGCCTTGCATCCATGGTCTCTTAGTTTCAGCAGTACATCTATCCAGGACCTTCTGGCTTTCATGGTTTTCTTGGAGAAGTCAGGTGTAAGTCTGATAGGTTTACCTTTATAAGTAACTTGGCCTTTTTCCTTTGCGGCTCTTAATATTCTTTCTTTATTCTGTATGCTTTGTGTTTTGATTATTATATGGCGAGGGGATTTTTTTTTATCCATCCTATTCAGTGTTCTGTATGCTTCTTGAACCTTCATAGGTATATCTTTCTTTAGGTTGGGAAAGGTTTCTTCTATAATTTTATTAAATATATTTTCTGGACTATTGATCTGCACTTCTTCTCCTTCTTCTACTCCAATTATTCTTAGGTTTGGTCTTTTTATTGTGTCCCAGATTTTCTGAATGTTTTGTGATGAGAGTTTGTTGGACTTGATGTTTTCTTTGATCAGTGTGTTTATTTTCTCTATGGTATCCTCAGAATCTGAGATTCTTTCTTCTATCTCTTGAATTCTGTTGGTTATGCTTGTTTCTGTAGTCTCTGTTTGTGTACATAAATTTTCCATGTCCAGCCGACCCTCTGTTTGTGTTTTCTTCTTTGCCTCCATTTCAGTTTTCAAGTCTTGGACTGTTTCCATTATCTGTTTGATTGTTTTTCCTTGGTTTTCTAGGGTATCATTCACTGATTTATTCAATTCTTCAAACTTTCTGTTATATTTCTCATCCATTTCTATAAGGGCGTTCTTTACATGCTGTTTAAGGGCGTCAATCACTTTTATAAAGTCAATTTTTTCTACTTCTTCTTGATTTAGGTGTTCATGGCTTCTTGTTGTGAGGTCGCTGGCTTCTGGTGGTTTGATGTTGCTTTTCAGATTGTTGGGTGAATTCTTGCATTGGCGCCTGCCCATGTCTTCCTCTGAATGCTCCCCGATGGATCTTCTTTAACAGGATCAGGTCTTCTTGCCCACTGATGTACCTTCCCAATGATGGCTCTCCCCAATGCTGCCTCTCCTGGCGCCGAGATCAGGTCTCCATGCTGGTTGGGTAGTTCGTAAACAAAGCACCTACGTTGCTTGGTGCAGGCAGGCTATTGAAACAAAGGAACTCCTGCCCGCCTGGGTGCCCTGAGGATTCGGACCCAGCGCCCAGACAGGCTGTGCTGGGTTGTTATGTGCTTAAACAGGGCAGAGGGGCATAGACGGGAGGGTTCTGGATGCAAGCTGTGTGGGATAGGAAGAAAGAGGCAGTATGCAGGGAGTAGAGGCCCTGCAGAGAGCCCAGGAAGGATAGGGGGTTGAGGAACTTCTGAGTTCCCTGTCCCGGGCGCGGGGTCAGAAACTCACCCCAGAACTGGCTCTCCTGGCGCCCAGATCAGCCAGCCAATACCTTCTTAAGAACAATATCAAAAGCTAGCACACAATTTTCATTAATTGATTGAGGCATAATTGAAATATCCTTTATCAGAGTGAACTGATAGTGTATTATCTACAGCTATAGATTTTACTATAGTTCTAATAGCCTCCTTAATAAAATAATAATGAAACACCATAGCATTAGCACACATGACAAGTCTACCAGAGCTGTGTATGCATTTTCATGGATTGCAAATTATTTCTCTCTTGTTAGATAAAATGAAAATGGTTATAATTACAAGACCACTGCAGGATCAGAACTCATTCTTTCATGCTTGTCTTTTGTTGGCTTTAAAAATAATTAGCCATTAGTGCTTGCCTGCTTTGTAATGAAATAACAATTTTTCTTCATTAATATTATTATAAACTTGCAGTTTAGTTGTTTAGTTTGTCAAGATCATTTATATTAGTATTGTATATACTCTATAAAAGCAAAATTTAGTCTTTCCTGAGAGGTGAATGGAATCAGTCTCTCATATGACAAACCTAACATTATCATATGTAAACTTCATTTACTATGGAATGTCTCCCTCTTTCCAGCTCATTAATTGAATGAAACCCATTTTCACAATTTACTAGGCAGCAATGCTTTCCAAATAATGGAATGGCATCTTTAAAAATAGGGGGTGGGGTATGGAATAGAAAGATAATGTGAGGAAGTAATTCTCTGAAAGGAGTGCCGAGAAAATATACTGATAGAAATAGCAAAGCCACAATATTATACTAAGTTGTGAAATATAAAATTTATAGGCAGAAGTAGGATTTGCTAAAATCTACTAAATATTTAATAATAAGAAACTTAGATGGTTTTTCTCTACCAAATTCAATTTTCTCAAATGGAAAAGAGAAATGGTGTTATATGGACATCAAAAGACTAATTCTGCTTCTGCCATTTCCTTGCATGATGGGAAAATTCTAAATTCATTTGGTTTCACAATAAACACACCAGGCAATCCATATATAGATTGGCTGTGTAAAAATATATAGTTATCTAACCACGAGGCATTTGGATGTATCAGACAAATTCTCATCATGTATTTCATTCTAACACTCCATAACAAAGTTCCAGGGTTTCAGTGTTTACAATGATATTTACAATGACAGTAACCTATGAACTCTAGGCAGACCCAACTAAGAATGAGAGGAATAAGCTTTAGCTTCATTTATCCGCAGCAATAGTTCTTCTTTACTAAAGGCTATTTTAAAATTCATTTAAAAATTCTTTAATATATAAGACCAGGATAGAACATATAAATTATGTTTTATAGAAAGGTAAAGCAGAGCACACATAAAGAAAATAAATTGCTGGGGAGGGAAAGAGGTGTTGTACACCACTGATGTCAATGGTTACAAGGATGATGGCTTACATTTACATAACATAGTGTTTTGCATATGTTATCTAAATTGCTCTGGAACCAACAACCACTCTATACCTTTTCTCTGGCAGGATTAATCTGCTTATGGAAACAAAATTACCTGAAACAATGCAGTATATTAGCCACATTAGCATAAGAAGTGTCTCTTAAATCATTACACTCTGTCTATATAATCTGTTCAGGCTAAGAAAGAAAGAAAACTCTTTTTTACACACAAGGTCAGAAGTATAATACTTAGTAACTGGGAGTTACTTTGGCCATCTATTGTGGTTCTGTTATCCAGACATTTCCATACACTTTTTTTTTTTACAGTTAGGTATAATTTAGACCCATTTTCTTACTAGATATTCTGTTTTATTTAATCATTCCTCTACTAGGTCAATAAGTCATTCTTATTTGTCTTTTATTGAAATTGATAATATAGTTACACAATTCAAATACAGAATTAAAGGAAGAAATGAAACCATTCTCCCTCCCATCCTCTGAGATGCTGCCACTGAGATCTCATCTTCTGAAGATGTTTTGTATTTTACTTTTTGCATACATTTTAAACTCATTAATTGGTTCATTTTATCTGTGTGAGTGTTTTCTGCATGCTCATGGGCAATCAGAAGATGGAAGAAAGTGCCAGAACCCTGGTATTGAAATTACAGATAGTTGTGGACCACTATGTGGATGCTAGGAACCAAAACACAGTCCTCTGTAAGAGCAGCAAGTGCTCTTATACACTGATACATCTTTATAGTGCCTTTGTGTACTTTTATTGCTTAAAATGTTAACTATTAGGCTAGTCCAAGTAATGAGTTATTCCTATTGTGTAAAACAGTGGCCTATCAGTCTGTGTCATTCCTGAAAACTATTTTGCCAGCAACTTTGGACTCCATTCTGAGGGTGGAGGATGATTGACCACCTATGTGGGTCTGCAAACAAAACTAACTGTCTTGTATTCATGCAATAAAGACTGATAAATGACAGATTCCTTGTAATAGAAAGGTTGCCATCATGTAAATTAATTTTGATAAACTGAAACTGTAGGGCCACAGAGACATATTAAAATTATATCATGGAAATAAGACCCATGGATTTATGGGATCTGTCAGGCAAAGATTGTAAACTCCCTTACCTAGCACATGGTGCCAGTGATCTGTCACTTGACACCTGATGTGCATACAGATCAGGGGCTAATAGAGAACTCCCAATTTTCCTTGGGGCTTCAGCTAAGTTTAGAATTCACTGTTAATGTTGCTTCTAAAAATATTACCAAGTAATTGATTTTTATTGCTATGTGTATGTGTGACTGCCTGCATACCTGTATGTTCACATGGAGGACATAAGAGAATGTTGGGTCCCTTGGAACAGTAAACAAAGAGTTTCTGAGGTGTACGATATGGATGCAGGGAGTCATTCTGTATCTTTGGGTAAATAGATGATAGATAATATATTAGATGAATAGATAAACAGATATAGTTAATGTGTGAGTTAATATTAGTAATTTAGACTGAGATAAAAGAACCTGCCTTAGCCTCTGATTACCATGGTAGGTATGATGATTTGACACATGGCTGCAGTTGAAACTTCTGCATCTTGTGAAATTATTGTTTCTCAACAAGTTACAATATTGTGGAAAGACTCAGACATGTTCATATACACTTATGGCACAGTACAATGACAGCAAAAGCATTCTACTTTGAAAAAAATTTATATAGTGCCTCCTAGGAGTGCCAATACAGATAGTGGCTACAAAACACCTGTGGCTGTTGAATAACTGTGGTATACATTATATGAATCATGTTCTATAAATATGAGCACTTACCTGATTTCAGGGTTTGTATATAAAAATACAACAGAGGCAATATTTCTATGTGTAGAACATATGTATGTTTTAATTTACTTTATAAATTTGTATTACTTACAAGTTTCATTTCACTTGTTTTATTAACTCTTTACTCCTTGAGGTAACAATTGTCAAAGATGATGTTTATTTCAGTAAAACTATTTTCAAAATACCATGAATAAGATAAAATATTGACTTGATGCATACAGAGTTGAACATTTTATCAGTAGTATGTATGACCTTGACTGTAACTGATTTAATTTTCAAAAGCAATTTATCTAATGAAACAATTTTTCATAGCTTAAATTCTGGCTGATAGCATTTATATTGCTCTAAACAATCAGGGATTTAATAAAGATATAAACATATTGTAAGACACTGTGCAGTTCTGCCATTTCCTAAATGTTACTGAAAAGTGAACTTGGTTTCTAGGAACTTCAGTGTTTTTTCTTTATATGTGAATGCTTGGTCAATGATGAATGAGATAATTAAACATTTGGCACCATGACCAACCTAGAGTAAGGTGATAGACATGTTTCCACTCAAATATATCCAACATATTGAAAACTACTATGTTCTTCTCTCTCTCTCTCTCTCTCTCTCTCTCTCTCTCTCTCTCTCTCTCTCTCTCTCCTTTTCTCTTTCTCTCTCATTGTCCCTTTGTCTCTCTTGGTAGAATTGTATATTTTCCTCCTAGCTACTCCTTCCTTTCATGTTTCATTTTTTCCTTCTAAAATCCCTGAAGAGATTTTATTCTATTTTAAAAACTATTTCTTTTGGCTTTTAAAATTATAGTTACATCACTTCCCCTTCACTTTCATCCTTCTAAATCATTCCATATTCACCTTTTTGGACTCTTTAAAGTTCATGGCCTTTTATTTGGTTATTTGTTGTGACATAGACACACAAATATAACATTCTTAGTGTCTATAATGCTAATTGTAAGTTTGTTTTCCAGGCTGACCATTTGGTGTGGGACAATCAATTGGTATGCTCTTCTATGGGACAGACTAGTTCCCCTGCTCTTGGAAATCTTAGTTGCCTGTAGGATAGGACTGAGGCCTCATGCGTTTTTTCTTGTTCACTTTGGCATTTCTATTGCTATCATCCTTATTCTGCTAATATTTGAAGTGTCAAGTTGGTGAGACTTTCTAGGTGCAGCGTGTGATTTTGTTAGAAGATATGGTTTGTGAGAAAGCTCCCTGATTATCCGGGTATTACACTCTTTCTTCATCTCTTCAACAATGACGTCTTTGCCTTAGGTATTTATAGAAGTTGTGTTACAGACGTTTCAGTAGGGAATGTGCACACATAGCTGCCTTTTGATTGCTTGTGATTTTCTGTCATTGTCTCTATCTGTTACAAAGAGAAGTTTCTTTGATTAGTTCTCAGGAATATATGTATCTGTGGCTATACGAACAAATATTTAGAAGATACATAGGAATTATGCTGGTTTAGAAAAGTGGTGGTTGTAGGAGCTCCTCTAAGATCTATGACTTCCCTAGCCCTGGCTAGTTGGTTATCTTTACAGAATTGGGCATAATTTCCCATTTGTTGAGATGTTTTAAGCCCAATGAGAGGGCTACTGTTTAACATCAAGGTATGACTACCACCACTGCACCCTTAGAGTTACCATACTATGTTGTCATTGTTGTGATTTGTATACATCACAGCTAGGTCAGACACAAAGTAGGATACTTCCATGCTTTGGAATATTGCATGAAAGCTTTGGAACCAAGAAAGACAGTCTTAGGAATGAGGCTTTCAGGTCAATTTTTGTGCAGGGGCCATAGAGACACTGCATCTAAAATGTATGGTATCTTCAGTAATGGGTACTTCAGGAAGGCAATCAAGGGCAATAAAATTAATCTTTGTATTTTGGCATTCTCTGAAACAAACCTGACCAATGTATCAAAAGAAGGCTTCTCATGCTAGTTTTCTGGTTTTCTTAGATGGTCTTTGGCACTTGGAGGTAACACTGTCTGCCAAGATGAGAAAACTTTATTTAGACTATATATGTCTATTTATACACATTCTTACACATATTCTTAGTGTGTTTTTGCCAGAAAGTTAATAGTGTGGTTCCTTATGACAGACTTATATGTATTCTTAGTGTGTGTTTGCTGGAAAGTTAATAGTGTGATTCCTTATGACTTTTTCAGACAAAAGGCTTATACTTTTTTCCAATTATAATGAATAAGGTAGCAACAAACAAGAATTCACAAGCACCTCTATAGTATGTTAATGTAGGGTATAGGAGGATCGAATAGCAGCTTCCATATTAATTTTTGAAGGCACTTTCATATAGATTTCTATAATGCCTAAACGAATTTGTACTCTCAATGAATAACGGTTCCTTTTTCCCATATTTTCTCCATTATGTTTTGTCAGATTTCTTTATGCTAGGGTAACGTGTTATCTCAAAAAGTTTTCATTTGTTTTTACCTGACAACTAGGGATGATGAACACTTTTTTCAATAATTACTGGCCATTTGTGTTTTTTTTTTCTGTTGATAACTGTCTTTTTATTTCATTAGCTTATTTGCTGATTAATTGTCTTATTTCCTTGATGCTTAATTTTTCAGCTCTTTGAAAATGCTAAATATTTCCCCCTTTCGATGTAGTTGGTAAAGATTTTCTTCCATTCTATGGGCCATCTGTTTGTTCTATTGATAGGTATTTTTGCTATGCAGAAACTTTTACATTTTTTATAGCCCCATCTGTTCCTTAGGCTACTTCTTGTGCTATTGTCTGTTCAGAAAGTTCTTGCTTATATCAACATCTTGAAGAATATTCCTCATATTTTTCTCTAGAAGTTTGAGTATTTTACTTTTATTTTCATTTTTATTATTTAAAACAACTTTTAAATTTAAATATATATTGTTAGATTCTTCCCTTCAACCAAGATCATCCATCTTCTCCTTCTCTTAACTACCCATAAAATTTTAAGTTCTTTCTCAAAACCAAACCAAAAACCCAATACAACAACATGCCTAAAACATAGAAAACAAAATGCGACATTGTCCCCCAAAAAGAAACAAACATAAAACAACAACAAAAACCATCATACTGTAACCAAACACACAAACATAACCCATGGACTCCTTTATTTGTTGATCAACTACCTGTGACCATGAGATCTGCCCTGGAGTGGTTGATATACCCAGGGTCATTCCATTGAAAAAAATCGATTTTTGCTCTCCTGACAGGTATAAATGATAGTTCTACTACTAACCTTTACCGTAGTGGATAACTTTACGCTCATTCATTCATTTTTTTAATAAAATATAACACAGTCAATATGATAAAATAGCAGCCAACAGAATGGGAAAAGATCTTCATCAACCCCACATCAGACAGATGATTGATCTCCAAAATATATAAAGAACTTAAGGAACTAGATGTCAAAATATCAAATAATCCAAATAAAATTTAATTAAAAATGGGGTACAGATCTAAACAGAGACTTCTCAACAGAAGAATCTCAAATGGCTGAAAGACACTTAGGGAATTGCTCAATATCCTTAGCCATCAGGGAAATACAAATCAAAAGGACTCTGAGATACCATCTTACATCAGTCAGAATGGCTAAACTCAAAAACACTGATGATATATGCTGGAGAGGGTGCAGAATAAGGGGAACACTCCTCCACTGCCTGTTGGAGTGAAATCTTGTACAGCCACATCGGAAATCAGTATGGCTTTTTCTCAGAAAATTGGGAATCAATCTACCTTAAGACTCAGCAATACAATTCTTGGGCATATACCTAAAAGATGAACACACAAACCAAAAGGACATTTGCTCAGCTATGTTCATAGCTGCATTACTCGTAATGGCCAGAATCTGAAAACTACATAGATGCCCATCATCCAAAGAATGGATAAAGAAAATGTGGTACATTTACACAATGGAATATTACTCAGCAGTTAAAAAAAATGACATCTTGAAATTTGCGGGTGAATGAATGGAACTAGAAAAAAATATCGTGAGTGAGGTAACCCAGACACATAAAGACAAACACTCATATTCTCACTCATGAGTGGATATTAAATGTAAAGCAAATGATAACCAGTCTATAATCCATGACCCCATAGAAGCTAGGTAACAAAGAGATCCTTAAGAATAATATAAATGGACCCCCCCCCTTGGATGGGGAAATAGACAAGAACTGAGAAAATTGTGAGCTTTGGTAGGGTGTAAAAGGGAGAACAGAGGGGGATGGGGAAGATAGAAGGGGAGAGAAAAGAACAACATGATTGAACAGGATGGTCAAAATGGGGGAAGGACAGAGAGGGAGAACAATGAAAGAGATTTCTTTATTGAGAGAACCACTATGAGGCAAGCAAGAAACATGGAACTAGGAAAATACCCGTAAGGATGACCTTAGCTATAAGACCCTAAGCAATAGTGGAAAGGGTGCTTGAACTAGCCTTCCTCTGTCATCACATTGATGACTACCTTAATTGTCATCATAGAAACTTCATCCAGCAACTGATGGAAGCAGATGTAGAGATCCCCAGCTAGCACTGAGCCGAGCTCTCAGAATCCCATCAAAGTAAAGGAGGAACGATACTATGAGGAAAGGGATCAAGACCATGATAAAGACACGCAGAAAGAGCTGATCTGAGCTAGTAGGAGCTCACTGACAGTGAGAGAACCTGTATAGTCCCAAACTAGGACCTCTGATTGTGGGTGACAGTTGTGTGACTGGGGAAGTCTGTGGGATCACTGACGGTGGGACCAGGATTTATTGCTAGTGCTTAAAGTGGCATTTTTGGGCCCATTCCTTTTGGAGGGATATCTTGCTCAGGCTAGATATAGTAGGGAGGGTCCTGCCTTAAAATTATGTGTCAGACTTTGTTGTCTCCCCATGTGTTGTAGGAGGCTGCTTGTTTGCTCCCAGCTGCTCAGCCCCAGGATAATCACACAAAAACTGTATTATTTGCAATACTTTTGGTCAATAGCTTAAGTGTATTTCTGGCTAACTCATATCTTTTTTTTAAAAAAATTATTTATTTATTAAAGATTTCTGTCTCTTTCCCGCCACCGCCTCCTAACTCATATCTTAAATTAACCCATCTCCATTAATCTATATATCACCATGAGGCTGTGGATTACCAGGTAAAGTTCTGGCATTTGTCTCCAGTAGTGCTACATGGCTTTTCCCTGACTCTGCCTTCTTTCTCCCAGCGTTCAGTTTAGTTTTCCCCACCTAGCTTTGCTCTACCCTGTCACAGGCCCAAAACATCTTGTTTTATTAACCAATGGTATTCAAAGCATACAGAGGGGAATCCTACATCACCTATGGGAAGCCTTACCCTCTCTGAGGAGTCTATGTGGGATAGGGTAGGAGGAAGTTGGGATGGGGGAGAGGGAGGAGATGGGGGAGAAAGAACTGGTATTGGTATGTAAAATGAGAAAAGATTGTTTTAAAAATAAATAAAAAGAGAAAAGTGATACAGTAAGAATACAAAAATAAATAAATAAAAATAAAATATAAGACAGAACAAAAACTAACATATTGAACTTGACAAGGTAGACCAACAGAAGAAAAAGAGCCCAAGAGAAGGCACCAGAGATCCACTTGTTTATGTGCTCAGGAATCCTATAATAACACTAAACAAGAAGCCATAATGTAATTGATGAGGACATGATATAGACATCTGCAGGTCCTGAGCATGCTAATTTGATCTCTATGAGTTCATATGAGCTTTGCTAATGTTGATGTAGAGAGCCTTCTTTTATTGGTGTCCTCCATTCTCTATGGCTCTTAAATTCTTTTTGTCTCCACTTCTATAGTGTTTCCTAGGCTCTAAGGGTAGGAATATGATGGAGACACCCCACTTAGAGCTAAGTGTTCCAGGTTCTCTCACACTCTGCATAATGTCTGGCTGTGGGTCTTTATTTACATTTCTTAATACTTTTTAAAAATTTTTATTACTTCTTTGAGAATTTTGTAAATGTATTTCTTATGTATAAAATTATCAGGTTTTAATTTTAAAGTGCACATTTTTTATTTTCTTAATTTTACATATGTATGATTGCATACTGATCATTCTTTCAACTCCTGTTTCATTTCTACCCCTGTCCACCATCTCCCCTCCCAATCATTCTTCCTTTCACATTCATGTTTATTTTTTTTACCAATAATAGACACATTCATGTTTATTTTATTTTGTTACCGATATTAGACATTTCTGTGTCTGGTTTTGGAGCTATCCACTGGAGCCTGGTGAGCTCATAATACATGTTCATTACCACCACCAGTAGTTAGCAAATAAGGGCAGACTAAATGTCCAACAATTGATGGATAATGAATATATGGCATACATACACAATGGAATATTACTCAGCTACAAAAAATAAAATTTTCAGGGAAATGGGTAGAACTGGAAAAATTTATAAGTGATATAATCCAGGCACAAAAATACAAACACCATGAGGTTTCTCTCATACAAGAAACCTAACATCAACTTCTTAGTATGGTATGTCTAGCAGGGAGTACCTTTGCAATTCAGGAAACAGCAAAAGAAATAGGGAGGGGGGGAGGGAAATGGGAAACGGGGAGGCAGTAGGCCCATGCAGGGATGTATCTCTAATGGTTAACTAATGTGACAGAAATCAAACTGCCTTTGAGATACCCACGCTTATATATACAAGGTGGTTCACAATATCCATGCTTATATTCGTATATACAGGTGGTTCAAAATCCCCATGCATAAACTCATATACACATGTTGTTCTTGAATTTAATCAGAGAGGATTTCTCCTTACAATGAACATTGGCAATTGTCCAAGGTGAAGAACATGAATAGTGGTTTACCTCTAAAAAGGCATTTATATCAAACCCGCTAAGTATTAGGGGACATTGAAGAACTCGAGGCAGAATATATAAGATCTGAAGATAGGGTATAGGGCTAGGAAACACTATACTTAAAACTCTATACAGCAATTGTAATCATTGAATCACAACAACTTTAGCTACCAACACTGGGCTCAAAGACCAGACCCATCAACAAGCAGTAGAGGAAGGAGGAGGTGCTCACCATCCCCTAACTTATACTTCAGAACTATTGGCTGTGGATAGATTCTGGGTGAAGGATAACCACTCTCTGCAGTTGAGTTTCAGATTTTAGCTTGACGTTATTGAAACACTTTGAATTGATTTTTGTAGAGGCTGAATGGCAAGAATCTAACTCTGTACTTATTCTTTTAATATGCTTATGAGAATTATTTAAATTGTAAATGCTACCTACATTACATATTTTATAATACATTATTGACTTATTTAACCATTTTTAACACTTGTATTACTTTCTATTTGCTATTATACCTAATTTCACAATAAAAATTATAAAAAACTACCATTTTGTTTATCAGATGGAATTTGTAAATAAAGTATATGTTCATTTTATATTTTGATACATGTTGCCAACCTGTCCTACATTGAGGTTTCACTTTTTTCTAAGTCTGTTAAAAATGTTTGCATTTATCCTGATTAAAAAAAAACAGTAACAGACTTCCATTTTCCTACATTAGGATTGATATTTGTGTTTTGGTGATCTTAACTTACATATTTTTATTTTGAGTGACGTTAAATATACTTCATAAATTTCAGTCATTTATATATTCGTGTTTTTTACTTCATTAGTTGTTCAACCATTCATTGACTCTATTTGATTTAAAGCTTGAGTTGCAGCAAAGAAAAGATATCCTCTCACATTATTTAAAATCTTTAAATTCTAGTGGAGATAAACTGTTTGTCTCATTATGTATACAGATATGTATGCATTTGTATAGTGTCTTAGGAAATTGTCAAATAATAAACTCAATAAAAAGCTTTGTTAACTAGAACAGCAGTGGTGACACACACCGTTAACCACAGCACTACTGAGGCAAAGGCAGGTGGATCTCTGTGAGTTTGAAGCCAGCCTGATATACAGAGTGAGTTCAAGGACAGCCAAAATGGTTACACAAAGAAACTCTGTCGCAAAACAACAACAGCAACAGCAAAACCAAAGAGCAGCAAAAAGCCTAACTTTGTTTACTAATCAGAAAGAAGCAATAGAAAAAAAATTGAATATTGTAAAGAGACCTGGGAATGCAAAGAGGGAATAGATATAAACTTGTTTTAGTATTATACCAATATCAAACACACACATGCACGCGCGTGCGCACACACACACACAACTTCTATATGTTAGCCACATTAAGTACATTAGAGTATTAGAATTCTAGAGTTTCACAGCGTGAGTCCATGTCCATCACAGTGAGGTGCATGGCAGAAGAGTGGCAAACATGACGTTGGAACAGTAACTGAGAGCTCCCCTTCCCTCTGGAAGCATGATGCAGAGAGAGAAAGAAATAGCTAGACATGGTATAGGCTTTTAGAACTTCAAAGCCCACTCCCAGTGACATACTTCCTCCTGTAAGACGACACATCCAAGTTCCTCCCAAGCAGTTCACCCCACTGGGACCCAATAATTCATCAATAACATACACACAGGGTCTGACATAAACCCTTGTAGGCCCTGTGCTTATCGAGGAATTGAGATCACTGATATTGAGAAGTATCAGTAACAAAAGACTGTGAATTCTTATTTTGTTTTTGTTGTTGCAATTGTTGTTGTGGTGGTGGTAATGTGTGTGTTTCCCTTCTCTTGATTTGGTGGTCTAGGATTATTTATTCTTTGTGTTTTCTTCAGTGTGTGTAACCACTTTAGGTTGGATTTCTCTTTCTAGCACTGTTTCAAAGGCTGGATTTATAGATATATACTGCTTAAATTTGGTTTCATCATAGAATATCTTTTTTCTCCTCCTACGATGATTGAAAGTTTTGCTGTGTATAATAATTTGGACTGAGATCTATGGTCTGTCATACTCTATAGCACATTAGTTCAGGCCCTTTTGGCTCTTAGAATCTCTATTGAGAAATCAGGCGTAATTCTAATTTGTCTGCCTTTGTATTTTGCTTCTTTTTCTTTTGAAACTTTTAATATTCTTTCTTTGTTCTGTATGTTTAGTGTTTTTATTATTATGTGGAAGAGGTTTTTCTTTCCTGTTAAAATATATTTGGTATTCTGTATGCTTCTTTTACCTCTTTCTTTAGATTAATTTTTTCCTATGATTTTCTTGAATATATTTTCTGGGTCTTTGAACTGGTCTTCTTCTACTTCCACTATTCCTATTATTTTTAGATGTAGTTTTTTGTATAGTGTCCTAGTTTTCCTGCATGTTTTGTGCCAGGAGTTTTTTTTAATTTAACATTTTCTTTAACAGATACATCTATTTTTCTATGGAATCTTTAATGCCAGAGATTTTTCTCTTTAATCTCTTATATTCTGTTGGTGAAGCTTGTCTGTAGTTCTTCTACACAATCCTAAATTTTCTATTTCCAGAATTCTTTTAGTTTGTGATATTTTTTTGCTTCAAATTTCTATTTTCAATACACAAAGGATAAGAAAGCAGAGAGGGAAATCAGAGAAGCATCACCTTTCACGATAGCCACAAATAGCATAAAATATCTTGGGGTAACTCTAACCAAGGATGTGAATGATCTATTTTACAAGAACTTTAAGTCCTTGAAGAAAGAAATTGAGGAGGTTACCAGAAAATGGAAGGATCTCTCTTGCTCTTGAATGGGGAGGATCAACATAGTAAAAATGGCAATTCTACCAAGGGCAATTTATAGATTCAATGCAATCCCCATTAAAATCCCATCAAAATTCTTCACAGATCTTGAGAGGACATTGATCAACTTTATATGAAAAAAAAACCCAGGATAGCCAAAAGAATCTTATACAATAAAGGAACTTCTGGAGGCATTACCATCCCTGACTTCAAACTCTATTACAGAGCTTCAGTATTGAAAACAGCTTGGTATTGGCATAAAAACAGAGAAGTCGACCAATGGAATAGAGTAGAAGACCCAGATTTTATCCCACAAACCTATGAATACCTGATTTTTGATAAAGGAGCTAAAAGTATACAATGGAAGAAAGATAGCATGTTCAACAAATCGTGCTAGCACAACTGGATGTCAACCTGTAGAAGAATGAAAATAGATCCATATCTATCACCATGTACAAAACTCAAGTCCAAATGGATTAAAGACCTCAATATTAGCCCAAACACAATGAACCTGATAGAAGAGAAAGTGGGAAGTACCCTACAACAGATGGGCACAGGAGATCGCTTCTTAAGTATAACCCCAGCAGCACAGACACTAAGGACAACATTGAATAAATGGGACCTACTAAAGCTGAGAAGCTTCTGTAAAGCAAAGGACACTGTCACTAAGACAAAAAGGCAACCTACTGACTGGGAGAAGATCTTCACCAACCCCGTAACAGACAAAGGTCTGATCTCCAAAATATATAGAGAACTCAAGAAACTAGACTCTAAAATGCTAATTAACCCAATTAAAAAATGGGGCACTGAACTGAACAGAGAATTCTCAAAAGAAGAAGTTCAAATGGCCAAAAGACACCTAAGGTCATGCTCAACCTCATTAGCAATCAGGGAAATGCAAATCAAAACAACTTTGAGATATCATCTCACACCTGTCAGAATGGCTAAAATCAAAAGCACCGATGATAGCCTTTGCTGGAGAGGCTGTGGAGGAAGGGGTACCCTCATCCATTGCTGGTGGGAATGCAATCTTGTGCAACCACTTTGGAAATCAGTGTTTCGGTTTCTCAGGAAATTCGGGATCAACCTACCCCTGGACCCAGCAATACCACTCTTGGGAATATACCCAAGAGATGCCCTATCATATGACAAAAGCATTTGTTCAACTATGTTCATAGCAGTATTATTTGTAATAGCCAGAACCTGGAAACAACCTAGATGCCCTTCAATGGAAGAATGGATGAAGAAAGTGTGGAATATATACATATTAGAGTATTACTCAGCGGTAAAAAACAATGACTTCTCGAATTTTGCATGCAAATGGATGGAAATAGAAAACACTATCCTGAATGAGGTATCCCAGTCCCAAAAAGATGAACATGGGATGTACTCACTCATAATTCGTTTCTAGCCATAGATAAAGGACATTGAGCATATAATTTGTGATCTTAGAGAAGCTAAATAAGAAGGTGAACCCAAAGAAAAACATATAGTCATCTGCCTAGATATGGGAAGTAGACAAGATTACAGGACAAAACCTGGGAACTTGGGGATGAGGTGGCATGGGACTAAGGGGAAATGGGGTGAGAAACGTGAGAAGGGGAGAATGGGGGAGCTTGGGGGAATGGGATAGTTGGGATAAAGGAAGGCTGGACATGGGAGCAGAGAAACCTAATTAAGGGAGCCATCTTAGGATTGGCAAGAGACTGGACTCTAGAGGGGCTTGCAGGTGTCCAGGGAGATGTCCCCAGCTAGTACCTTGGACAACTGAGGAGGGGGAACCTGAAATGACCCTATCCTATAGCCATACTGATGAATATCTTGCATATCACCTTAGAACCTTCATCTGGCAATGGATCGAGATAGAGACAGAGACCCAAATTGGAGCACCAGACTGAGCTCTTAAGATCCAAATGAGGAGCAGAAGGAAGGAGAACATGAGCAAGGAAGTCAGGACCATGAGGGGTGCACCCACCCACTGTGACAGTGGGGCTGATCTATTGGGAGCTCACCAAGGCCAGCGGGACTGGGACTGAATAAGCATGGGATGAAACCGGATTTTCTGAACGTGGTGGACAATGAAGGCTGTTGAGAAGCCAAGGGCAATGGCACTAGGTTTCGATCCTAATACATGAACTGGCTTTGTGGGAGCCTAGCCTGTTTGAATGCTCACCTTCCTGGTCCTGGATAGAAGTGGGAGGACCTTGGACTTCCTGCAGGGCAGGGAATCTGGACTGCTCTTCATTCTTGAGAGGGAGGGGGAATGGAGTGGGGGGGGGGGGAGAGGGAGAGGGGAGTGGGGGCAAGGGGCGATGTGTGCGAGGAGGGGGAGGGAAATGGGAAAGTTTTTTTGCAACAACTAAAAAAAAATAAAATAAACAAAAAAATAAAAAAAATAAAAAACTAATGAATTTCCTAAGGAAAACCTCGGAGAAGCAGGGGCAGGCACCAACTAAAAGGCAAATTCGGAAATAGAGTGTTTTATTGTTTGATTTTTGTTGCTGTGGTGAACACCATCACCAAGAGCAGCTCAGAGAGGAAAGAGTTGATTTGGTTTACCGGGCTGGATTGTGTCTAGAAAAGAGGGAAGACTAGGCAGAAACTCAAGGCCAAGAGCCTGGAGGCAAAAACTGGCACAGAGGCAGTAGAGTACTGTTTGCTGGCTTGCTCCTTATGGCTTGCTCAGCCTGCTGTCTTATATACAGGGGTAACACAAACCAAAATGGCATATTCTTAAATCAAGGAAATACAACGACAGAACTGCCTACAGGACAGTCTTATTGACGTATATTTTCTCAATTAAAGTTCCCTCTTTCCAGATGAACCTAGCTTGTGCAAAGTTGAAAAAAATAAACCAACACAGATTTGTTAATTGTGCTGAATGCACAAATGTATCTATATATTCCAGCCAAAACAGCAAGCTACTGATACACATTAATCTGGGGGAAACTCACAAACATTTGGTAGAAGAAAAAGAAGTCTGACCCAAAAACCATAAGGCATAAGAGTTTGTTATATGACATTCTAGAAGGGTGAGAAGGCTAGGAGCCAATTACAGAAAGATAAAATTCATACATAATATATAATAAAATATTATATATGTATAAATATAAATAAAAGATAATAAACAAAAAATTCTATTTTCAGGTCTTGAACAGTATTATTCCTCCAACTGTATGCTTTATTCCTTGACTTTCTTTAAGGGATTTATTAATTTCCTCCAATTATTTGTATTTCCCTGGCATTCTTTGGGGGATTTATTAATTTCCGCCACTAGTTTTCTCATTTTCCTAATTTCTTTAAGTGATTCATTTATTTCTTTTTAAAGTATTTATATCATCTTCATGTCATTGGTTTTAAGGTTTTTTTCCCTTGTGCTTCATGTATATTGGAATATTCAGGTTCTGCTGTCATGGGATAGCTGGGCTCTGTCAGAGACATATTTCTCTTGCTGTTATTGATTACATTCTTATGCTGGCATCTATACATCTGGATTTGGGGGGATTATAGGTCTAGGTGCTGGTTTCTGAGTTTGTGCTTGTTGAATGGGTGTTTTGATCCTTGTTTTCTATTTCCTCTGGTTTTTAAGAGTGTGTTAGCCATGTGTTACCTGCTTTTCCAGCCTGTTCCAAATAGTGTTCATGTACTTGCTGATATTGGAGAATGGGGGAAGAGGAGGACAGGGGTAACGGGTTGTGAGAGCCACAGGAGACATGGATATTGGAGAAGGGAGGCTGCAACTGTTTCTCTGATGCTTCACTAGGGACAACCCAGAGGACTAGGTGTGGAGGAGCCGAGAATGTGAAGAAGGTGTGGGCAGCCTACCTTCTGGCAAGCATGGCCTGTGTTTGATCAGGGAGTGTCTGCCCAAATTGGGAGCTGGGACACAGCAAGGAGGGTATGCAGGAAGGCCACGAAGAGATGGTCTGTTGGATCCACAGGAGGAATGGATGGGGAAAAGGAATGTGCAGGCATGGCCTGGGTTGACAGTTTTCATAACTAATTTAACTCTAGCACAAAATTTAGTATTTGTCACGTATTTCACCCAAGTTATAGATAATAAGCATGAAACTCAGAAGGTAAGAAGCTAAAAATTAATGGAATCAGTCTTTAAAATAAGTGTTTAGTCTGGTTGCTCTAGAAGTTCTTTCAACGCACTGATTTTCTTTTACTATTTCTTTATAGCATTTGCTTTGTGAACCTCAAGGTATTTTTCATTAGTTTTGGTTTATTTTAGAGGATAATTAAGTTTTACCTGAGAATTTCTCTTAAAATTCATTATTGCCTTAGCTGTCAATGCTGATATTCAATATGAAAACTTTAGAGTAGTTTATTATATAAACTTTTCCCACTTGATAGTGGTAAACTCCCTTAAAAAGCATTGACTATTGATTCAGTATTCCTTCATTTTCTTATACTCTATAATTATTCTTCATATTTTCTCTCTTCTTTGGCCATATGTATGTGTGTACCCCTATGTGTCTGTGTGCACATGTATAAGTGTATGCAAACATTTGGAGGCCAGAAGTTGACATCAGGTGTCTTCCTAACACTTATATATTGAGACAGGGTCTCTTTGAACCTGGATCTCAATGTCTCCCTAGTCTGACTAATTAGTTTGCTTTGAGGAATTCCACAAGGTGGGATTGCAAGCTTCTACAACAATCACCCATCTTTTTTCTGCGAATCTGAACCCCACTACTCATTCTTGCAAAACAAATGTTTTAATACTGAGTCCTTTTCTTTTATCTATCTATCTATCTATCTATCTATCTATCTATCTATCTATTTATTTTTATTTATTAAAGATTTCTGTCTCTTCCCCACCACCGCCTCCCATTTCCCTCCTCC
>NW_026068159.1:1463057-1469441 GCF_014885135.2 Alexandromys fortis
ATTCCCAAGAGTGGTATTGCTGGGTCCATGGGTAGGTTGATCCCGAATTTTCTGAGAAACGGCCACACTGCTTTCCAAAGTGGTTGCACAAGTTTGCATTCCCACCAGCAATGGATGAGTGTACCCCTTTCTCCACAACCTCTCCAGCAAAGGCTATCATTGGTGTTTTTGATTTTAGCCATTCTAACATGTGTAAGATGGTATCTTAAAGTTGTTGGCACAGATTATTCATATTTTATAGTCAATAGTTGTGATACACAGGTTGTGATGCACTTATTTTCATATTTAGTAATTTCTTTTGTTAGCATTTGTTCATCTATTTGTAGTTCTGTAAATTGTGAGTAGAGACACATATTACTTAGCCCAGGTAATCGGTCCACAATGAACTACACATCCAGGGATGATTTGCTTCTTTTAAAATTAGAGTTATGGCAAGTGGAAGACTTGTATGACAAGAACTTTAAATCTTTGAAGAAAGAAATTGAAGAAGACACCAGAAAGTGAAATGATCTCTCATGCTCCTAGGTAGGCAGAATTAACATAGTAAAAATGGCAAATGGCAATCTTACCAACAGCAATCTACAGACTCAATGCAATGCCTATCAAATTCCCAGCAAAATTCTTCACAGACCTTGAAAGAATGGTACTCAACTTCATAAAGAAAAGCAAAAAAACCCAGGATAGCCAAAACAATTCTGTACAATAAAAGAACTTCTGGAGGAGGAGTCACAATCCCTGACTTCAAACTCTACTCCAGAGCTACAGTACTGAAAACAGCCTGGTCTTGGCATAAGAACAGACAGGAGGACCAATGGAATCAAATAGAAGACCCGGATATCAATCCACACATTTTCTGACACCTGATTTTTGACAAAGAAGCAAAAAATATCAAGTGGAAAAAAGAAAGCATATTTAACAAGTGGTACTGGCATAACTGGATATCAGCATGTAAAAGAATTACAATAGACCTATATCAATCACCATGCACATAACTCAAGTCCAAATGGATCAAAGACCTCAACATAAAGCCACACTGAACCTTAAAGAAGAGAAAGTGGGAAACACACTTGAACACATTGGCCCTGGAGACCACTTCCTAAATATAACTCCAGTAGCACAGACACTGAGGGAAACAATTAATAAATGGGACCCCCTGAAACTGAAAAGCTTCTCTAAAGCAAAGCACATGGTCAACAAGACAAAATGACAGACTACAGAATGGGAAAAGGTCTTCACTAACCCCAAATCAGAGAGAAATCTGATCTCCAAAATATACAAAGAACTCAAGGAATTTGTCACGAAAATAGCACATAATCCAATGAAAAACAATGAAGTACAGACCTAAACAGAGAAATCTAAAATAGCTAAAAGACACTTAAGGAAATGTTCAACATCTTTAGTCATCAGAGAAGTGCAAATCAAAACAACTCTGAGATTCCATTTTACACCTGTAAGAATGGCCACAATCAAAAACACTGATGACAACTTATGCTGGAGGGGTTATGGGGAAAAGGGAAAACTTCTGCATTGCTGGTGGGAACATACAATCCCTTTGAATTTCAGTGTGGTGATTTCTCAGAAAATTAGGAAACAACCTTCCTCAAGACCCAGTAATACCACTTTTGGGTATATATCCAAAGAATGCTCAATTGTGCCACGAGGACATGTGCTCAACTATGTTCATAGTAGCTTTGTTTGTCATAACCAGAACCTGGAAACAACCTAATTGCCCCTCGACGGAAGAATGGATAAGGAAAAATGTGGTACATTTACACAATGGAGTACTACACAGCAAAAAAAAAAAAAATCTTGAACTTTGCAGGAAAATGGGTGGAGCTAGAAATCATTTTGAGTGAGATAACCCAGACACAGAAAGACAATTATCACATGTACTCACTCATAGGTGGTTTTTAAACATAAAGCAAAGAAAAACAGCCTACAAACCACAATCCCAGAGAATTTAGACAGCAATGAAAACACTAAGAGAGACTTACATAGATCTAATTGACATGGGGAGTAGAAAGTAGGAAAAGACAAGATCTCCTGAGTAAATTGGGAGCATGGGGACCTTGGAGCAGGGCTGAAGGGGAGAGGGGAGACACAGAGAGGGGAGCAAAGAAAAATTTAGATCTCAATAAAAATAAATAAAAATGGAAAAATAGATTTTATGAAGGTTTAATTATTTTCTTATATTATATAATATAATGGTGTTTAGTAATTCACAAATTATTGCAACCATCATTAAAAATCTAATGTGAAGATATGTATAATAACAAAAAATACTTGAGAAATATTACAGGACACATTTATCACTCCATACTCTATATCCCCAAGCAATCACTGATCTATTTTACAATTTTATGGATTTGTAAATTCAGAATACTTTTTAAAAATGGAATAATACTATATTTAGTTTTGTGATTGGCCTCATACAATTAGCAAAACTCTTCAAGGACTCATTTAAACTGTAGCATACACCAAATCAATATTTTGGAAATTTTTGTAAGACAGTTTTAGTAAATAAATATATTCATTTATTTCTTAAATATAAGAGCCAAACATATAAAAGTATAAGAAAGAAATGAATCAGGAAAATGGAATAGGTAACACTATTAGAATTTAATGAGTTGGATGGGTGGGGAGGTGGGAAAGATCTGGGAAAAGAAACCATGACCAGAATATATTGTATGAATTTTCAATAATAATAATAATAATAAAATATCAACTAGCACAGGACATTTGCTGCTTTGGTGTTTAATATTTTGAATTGTTCCACATTCTGCATATCAAATAAGTATATGTCAATGGTGTTTTCTGATTTCATAGGCTGACTCTTTACTGTGTTGAAAGAAGTGTTTTACTTTGTCACAATTTAATTTATTAATTTTTGTTAGTATTTTCTGAGCTTTGGAATCTTCTATAGAAAGTAACTATGTATGCTTTCAGAACTTGAAGAGTTTCCATTATTTTTATTCACTAGTTTCAAAGTTTCAAGAAGATTATTTTTTGCTTATGACTTTTTTATAAGGAGAAAGCAGGGATGTAATTTCAGTCTTCTATATGTGAATATTTAGTTTTATCAGTGCCCCTATTGCTGAGGACATTACATACATATGTCAATGACTCAAGTGACTTGAACAGGATCTTACCTGAAAATCCTGTTTCTATGGCTCCAGAAAACTCTATGCAAACCACCAAGGCAGGGAAACAGTTAAACTCCTATTTAGCTGCAATGTCTATGAATTACAAAAATGATGATCATGACAAATATCTATAATGTTTTAGTAAATGAGATTTAATAAATATCTCAGTGATAACCAATAGCTGTCTAATTATACTTAATACCCACCCACTCAACAGAAGGGAAATCATGTCTGGTACTGGAAACCTAGCTTGCTTCCAGGGACTAGTGAGTTCTTGAGCTATAGGAAAAGGTCTGCAAACATGGTTGATAGACTAGCAAAATTCCAACTACATTCTATTTTTTTCTTTATATTCATAGATAATTGTTGCTATAACTGCTCTTCAAGGAAACCCCTCTTTATGCCAAATTGAGATAATTACAGAAAATCACAACAGGACACAAAGCAAACATGAATGGATTGTGGGGAGCCAAGCTCCACTGGATACATTTATAACACAACTCAGGGGACATCAAAGACAGCAAGGTGGAATGATTGTAACAACTAAAATACCAAGAAGTCTGATGTGAAACCGTGTCTCTTAGAAATGACTGCATTAACTAGGCCGGAACTGTGACAATGTTAAGGAACTTGCTAAGGGCAGAGGGGCAGTTATTACAGGGCCCCAAACCTAGAAAAAGACCCATGGAAAACCAATGACTACTGGGAGAAAAAGAATTAATCTCTGCCATGAATTATCTCCCTTACAAGTTTTCCAATGTGGAGTTATCAGCATTGAAATCATATCCACACAAACAAACAATCAAACAAATTAAAAAAGACTGCCTTAGGGTTTTATTGTTGTGAAGAGGCACCACAAGCATTGCAATTCTTATAAAGGAAAACATTTAATTGGATCTGGCTTACAAATTAGCAGTTTAGTCCATTGTCATAATGGTGGGGAGTATAGAGGCAGACATGGAGATATGTAGACATGCATGATACTGGAGAGGAGCTGAGAGGTCTACATTCAGATCAACAGGCAGCAGGAGGGGGCAGCAACATTTGGCTTGGTTTGGGCTTCTGAAACCCCAAAGTTCACTTCCACTGACACACTTCCTAAACAAGGTCACACCACCCAATAGCACCACTCCTTATGAGCCTATTGGGGTTATTTTCATTTAAACCACTACAATGCTTAGAAGGTTGTATATATGCATATATTTGTACATACTTATATATACATTTGTATGTAGCAATAATAATAAAAGAAAAAGTGGTGATCAACTTGAGATTGAGGAAGACATGGAAGGGCTTGAAGGGAAGGTACCTGGGAAAATGAAAGAATGGGGAGTTGAGACTGATATCTGTTTCAATTAAACACGTATTAAAAAAGTTTACCCACAAGATTTTGTGCCATCCATGCAAATTTAATTGGAGTTCCTTTTTTAATTATATTTTCATATATCGTATTATTGATTCATAGAAGTTTTTTTTTTTTTAATTTTCAGGTTGATTTTGAAACTTACAAAATTGTTGAATTTACTAGTTCTTATAAAACAGTGCCAATAGACACAGAGAGCAACTGTCACTAAATGGTACCTCCTGAATCTGAAAAGTTTCTATAAAGCAAAGGACACTGTAAATAAAACAAAATGGCAGCCTATAGAATGGGGAAACATCTTCACCAACCCTACATTTGACAGAGGACCGATTTCCAAAATATGTAAAGAATTTAAGGAACTAGACATCAGAACACCAAATAACTCAATTAAAAAATGGGGTACTGATCTGAAAAGAAATTTTTCAATAGAAGAATCTCAAATGTCTTGAAGATATTTAAGGAATTGCTCAACAACCTTAGTAATCAGGGAAATGCAGATCAAAACAACTCTGAGATACCACCTTACACCTGTTAGAATAGCTAAGGTCAAAAAGAAAGATGATAGCTATCTTGTAAAGGATTCAGAATAAAGCTAACATGCTGCCACTGCTGGTGGGAGTACAAACTTATACAGCCAGTTTGGGAATCATTTCTCAAAAAATTGGAAATCAATCTACCTCAAAATCCAACATTACTACTTTTGGGCACATACCCAAAAGATGCTCAATCATACTACAAAGACTATGTCCATAACAGCATCATTCATAATAGCCAGAACCTGGAAACAACCTAAATTCCCCTCAACAAAAGAATGAATAAAGAAAATTGTCACATTTATACAACAGAGTATTACTCAGCTGTAAAAAAAAGTGATATCATGAAATTTGCAGGCAAATGGATGGCAGTAGGAAATGTCATCCTGAGTGAGGTAACCCAGACCCAGAACCACAAGCAAGGTATGCTTGTATGTGGGTACTAGATGTAAAACAAAGGATAACTAGATTACAATTTGCAGGTCCAGATAAGCTAGATAACAAGGAGGATGCTAAGAGGAATATCTGGATTTCCCTGGGAAGGGGAAATAGATGAGATCTCTTGGGTAAACTGGGAATTTGGGGATGGTGGAGGGTGGCAGATGGGGGATGAGAACAAGAGGGGATGAGAGGGCCAATTTAGGTGAGTGACAGTGTGGGAGAACAATGAAAGTTATATCTTGATAGAGGGAGCCACTATGGAGTTAGTGAGAAACTTGGTGCTAAGGAAATTCCCAGGAATCCACAAAAATGATCATAGGTAAGACTCCTAGCAATAGTAGAGAAGGTGCCGGAACTGGCCTTCCCATGTAATCAGTTTTGTGAATACCCTAACTTTCAGAGAACCTTCATCCAGTAACTGACAGAAACAGATACAGAAATCTATAGCCAAGCACCAGGCTGAGCTCTGGGAGTCCAGTCTTACAGAGTGAGGAGGTATTATATGTGCAAAGGGGTGGTCAAGATCATGATGGGAAAATTCACAGAAATAGTTGACCTGAGCTCATGTGAGCTCATGAACTCTAGATGACAGCAGGGGAGCCTGTATGGGACCAACTATACTCTCTGTATGTGGGTGACAGTTGTATAACTTGGTCTGTTTGAGGGGCTCAGCCTTGATGCAGGGGAGGGGAGCTTGGTCCCGCTTTAATTTAATGTGTCAGGCCTTATTGACTCCCCATGGTAGGCTTACCCTTTCAAAAAAGTAGATAGGGGTGGGTGACATGGAGGTGGGGGAGAAGGAGTAGGGGGAAATGTGGTTGATATGTAAAATGAATAAAAAATTAAAACAGTACCAGATGACCAGCACTGAGCATCTATACAAGTAATATTTTACCAGCTGAAC
>NW_026068159.1:1469479-1496175 GCF_014885135.2 Alexandromys fortis
ATACACAATATATGTATATATATATATGCACACACAATCAAAAACAGTGGAAAAAAGACTATAAATTTGAAGTAGATTTGGGAGGGGTACACAGGAGGATTTGGAGAGAAAAAACATGCTTTACTTAAGTCAAAATCTGAAAAAAATAAAATTAAAAAATTATTATATGTGTTTATTTCAGTCTTATTTTCATAAAATCTAGTTATCTGCAAAGAGATGAATTTATTCATTTCTTTTGAATTTTTTAGTTACTACATCCCCTAAATGTATTTTGTTATCTAATAATAATTCTAATTAGGACTTCCCATAAATTGTTGAATAACAGCTACAAAACTTATTATCATTACCAGATTCCTGATATCTGAATAATGGCTTTAATGTTTTAAACCACTTTGTATGCTGTAATTGTATGCTTGTGATATATGGCCTTAATTTTGTTAAAGTCAATTTACTTCATTGTTAGAATAATGAGCATTTTTTTTTCATGAAAGGATATTTGTGTGAAAAGTTTGTGCACAATTCTGAAGATATATTTTGAGATACTACTATTCCATATAGCCCTGGATTATTTGGTATTCACTAGGATGCCCATGTTCACTTTGAGACAAGATTTGTGGCACTATTTCTGGCTCATTCCTGGTTTTGATTAAAAGTATGTGCTACTATATGCTCAATCTTGTCTATAAGTGTTCATATCATTTTATGTCAACCCCTTGTGTTGTTAACATGAAATTAGCTGATTTCACTGATTTATGTATTCTCTTCTAGTCTTCCACTTGTGGGTTAAATGCTTGTTAATCAGACCACGTGATTTTTTTTTATGTGCTAGGTATTTACTCTGCTTGAGAAAAATTTCCTGAAAATGTTACATCTATGCTCAATCCTCAGAGCTACTAGTTTTCAATTTTTATTTGTTGTAGTGTCAGAGTTTGACTTTGGTATCAGAGAAGTAGTGACCCTAATGAAAGTATTTTGTAACATTTTCATAATTTTCAGTTTGGGGGATGGGTTTCTAAAGTGATACCACAGATCCTAGTAGATTTATTATTAATTTATGATAGGAAATTTAAGATTATCAATTTAATCATCTTATTTAATCCTGGCTGGTATACTGAAATTCTTTATAACTGCTTTTGGTTCTTGGGATTTATCTACTCTTTCTTGATGTATACTCATTTATTGGGGTTATTTGTAATTCTTTTTAAATAATTATTTGAGGATTTTTACATGAATACATGGCATGACATGACTGTTGCATCGTTCTCTCTTCCCTATCACTATTCCCATGCTTCTTATATCCCTTTCAACAACCTACTTTTCAATTTATGAACTTTTTATTATTATTTTTATTTATACACACACACACACAAACACACACACACACAAGAGTAGCAACTTTTTCTCTTTGTTCCATGACCTTACAGCCACAGATGCTTAGCTAGGTTATAGTATTTAGGATCAGTTCCCTTGTGTCCATCAGGTCTTAAATACAGTTAAAGAGTTGTTCTACACCCAAGATTAATAATATTCCCAAACCTTGAAGATATATCTATATTTCTATCTATATATCTGTAGATAGGTATATCTATACACACATACAGAGAGATATATAGATATATGTGTGTAGATGGATATAGATAGGTATAAATATATCAATGATATGGATATAGATATTGCAATTAGTATTGCTTCTCCTTGAATATGTTTAGGGTTAACCACTTAGGATTAGGGTTTGTGTGGTAGTTTGAATGTAACTGGACCAAATAAACTCAGAGAATATAATACTGCATCTTTGTTTCCAGCTTCTCAGACCCAAATAATCACACAGAAAATATGATAATTATACTATTTGGCCAATAGCTTAAGCATATTCTTAGCTAGCTCTTACATCATAAATTAGCTCATTTTTTTAAGTCTGTGTATCACCATGAGTCTATGGCTAACTGGTAAGTTTCTGGCATCCTTCTCCTTCAACACCTACAGGGTGTCTGTCTCTCTGACTCTGCCCACTCACGATATTCCACACTCATAAAAATAAGTATCATATACTTTCTTTTCATTTCTGATGTTTTCATTGTAAATTAATGCATTGAAAATAAACAGTAATGGCTAATAGAGATGTGGAGGAGGATATGAAGCTCACAGCGTGGGGATAAGAATGGGTTCAAAATGAAAAGTTCTAGAATATGATTAAAATGTGGTATTTTCTTGTAGATTATTATTTTAAGAAACATTACATTTGTTAATGCTATGGAACATTTGTTTAATGATGCAAAGGTGTGTTGTACTCTTTTATGTTGCATTTGTTTAATTCTGTGAAGCTGTGATACTTTACCTGTCTAAAATACCTGGTAGTCTAATAAAGAGCTGAATGGCCAATTGTAAGGCAGGAAAAAGGATAGCCAGGGCAGGCAGACAGAGAGAATAAATAGGAGAAATCTGAGAGGAAGAGAAGAATGAGCAAGAACTCAAGGAGTGAGAAAAGGAAGGGCCAACCACTCAGTCAGCCACAGAACAATAGTAAAAGTAAGATTACAGATGTAAGAAAAGGAAAAATCCCACAAGCAAAAAGTAGATTGGATAATTAGTTAAGAAAAGCTGTCTAGAAACAAGCCAAACTAAGGCTGGGCATTTATAATTAAGAATAAGTCTCTTTGTGTGTGATTTATTTGGTAACTGGATGGTGCCCCCCCAACAAAGCCAAAAGAATAAAAAAATTAAAAATACATAACAACAGTATACTCTTGTAAAAATGTGACAATAAACCCATTTTTGTTAAGTTAACACATAGTAAATAAAATATAAGAAGGAAAGAGTGAATTAATCATACCTAATCCTGAAATATGCTATAAATTTTGTTCAAAACAGTGTGTTATTGAATAAAGAATGCCATGAAGGTCATTTGAAACTGAATTTGAGTTTTACAATAGTTCAAAGTGAACTGAACAATAAATAAGTGATATTTGAATAACTGATATGAATAAGTATAGATTGAATAAAAACTTTTAACACATACAAATTTAACTCAATAGATTACAAGTTTTTATCTAAAGAGTGAAGCTGTGAAACTTTTGAAAGACATGTTTCTGACCATATTTAAAATATTTTGTTTTCAGGATGGTGACCATATTTAAAATAATAGTGATGTCAACAAAAGTATTCTATCTGGAAAATATACATATTGATTTATCTGTAACTAATTTTTTTCACTATAAAAGAAACTAATGTGAATAAAAAGATGAGAAATACACTGAAACAAATCCTTTCTAAATAGCATATCCAGAAAAGATAATCATCTTGAATAACATAGAACTCTGAAAACTAACAATAAGTCTAACAAACAAAAATCAGTAAGGAGACGAGTAAAGGACTGGAACAAGACCTTCACCAGAGAGGGTAAAAAAAATATCCAATAGGATCAATAACCTAATTATCTTCTTGAGAAATTAACACTTGCAATTATGTTAGATACTTCTACATATTTGTTACAATGATTGAGTGTTTTAGATAACAAAAGAATCACAACTTAAAGTTCGAAGTAAATAGAAGCCATGCATATTAGTTGTGAAGATCAAAACAGTGCTGATACTATAAAATAGTGGAATTGTTTTTTACAAAAAGCGAACAGCCATAGCATATAAACAAAAGGTCAGGTGCAGACCCTTGCATCACGTGTTTGCCACTTTAGTCTCCGTGATCTTATATAAGCTGTGCTTAGCTGATTCAGTGGACTATGTTCTCCCCGTGTCTTCCATAACCTCTGATTCCTAAAATTTTCTTCCCCCTTTTCTGCATGATTCCCCAAGCTCTGAGAGAAAGGACCCGAAAGAGAAACTGCTAATTTAGAGACTCCCTCTGCATAATGTCTGGCTGCGGATGTCTGCAGCTGCTCCCATCTGCTTCTAGAGAAAGCATCTCTGATGAGGACAGGTTAAGGTACCGATTGATCTATGAGTAAAGAAAACTATCATTAGGAATCATTTCATTGATTTTTTTTAGAACTGTTGTATTTCGTTCTACCCTAAGGTTCTGGGCTATAGAGTCCCTGGTTCCTGGCCAATGGGGCAACGCAGGGCATGGGCTCCTTCTTATTGCATGAGCTTTAAGTTCAATCAAATATGAGTTGCCCACTCCCACAAGTTTGCAGCAGTGTGACCCCAGTACATTTTGTTATATGACACAATTAACATTACATTTCATTCTAAATTTGCTCATAGGATGTCCCTTTATGTAATTATAAAGGACTGAGATGCTTTCACAACCTGCCTTGGTCATTCGCAGGATATGGTCTTGAAACAGTTTTTAAAATTTTTGATTCTATTTCTCTTGAGTTTCCAACCTTGTTCAGGTTTTACATACTCTCCTACTATTCTCTCCAAAACTCAACAACTTTATCACTGGATTCTTTTTTTTTTTATTTAATTAATTAATTTATTTATTTATTAAAGATTTCTGTCTCTTCCCCACCGCCACCTCCCCTTTCCCCCCCCCTCCCCCAATCAAGTCCCCCTCCCTCGTCAGCCCAAAAAGCAATCAGGGTTCCCTGCCCTGTGGGAAGTCCAAGGACCACCCACCTCCATCCAGGTCTAGTAAGGTGAGCATCCACGAAACTGCCTAGGCTCCCACGAAACCAATAAGTCCAGTAGAATCAAAAACCCGTTGCCATTGTTCTTGAGGTCTCAGTAGTCCTCCTTGTCCGCTATGTCTGAAAAAGCCTGGGTCAAAACTGGTCTCGCTGAACATATCACTGGATTCTTATAGCCTATTCAATGAAAAATATCAGTTTATTGTGTATCTTCAAATTGTAAATAATATCTCAATAGAAAGTGCTATTAATAACACAGTCTTAACATGTCATACTTTAAATACATAATAGCAATAGATGCAGGGAGAAATTGAGTTTTTAAAGACCTATTTGAACAATAGCAGCAGTCATTTGAATCTTTTATGAAATAACTCACTGTATAAATATATTAGTTGTTAATCCCAGGTTCTACCATTTTTTGGCAGTGACATGTGTTCCTCAAATGCAGTCCCATCCAAAGACTGATAATGTCCTGAGTTACCCAAATTTTAATTCTTTAGTATAATAATTTTCCTGTGAATTTCTCCTGTCAGAGGAAGAAGAAAGTAATGATTTTTTTTTTATTTAGCTTCCTTCCCTCTTTTTATATTATCCAGAATCCCAGCCCTGAAAATGGTGCCATACACAATACTTAGGTCTTTCTATCTCAGTCAAATCAAACTAACCAAGATAATTTTCCAGAAACATAACCAGAGCCTTGACTTCTAGGTGACTCTAGGTATAATTAAATTGACTTGACAATTGAGATGAGCATCACAATAAATATTAGATAAACTACAGAAAAATACTCTTAACCTCTTAAATTGTATCAGCACTGTTATCTTTTTATGCAGAGAAGAAAATTCCAATGGAAATGAAAGTTAATCTTGAAAATTTGATCTCGTAATAAAAAAATAGCAAAGGGCAGAGGGTGGATATCAAGGGATGAGGGCAGATATGAAGGGACAGGGAAATGAATGTGGAGATTCATGATGTGCAAGATACAAGGACCAAATAAAAAGAAAATAAAATATAAGGAAGTTTCATTATTAAAACTAATTGTTCTTAGAAAGATGACTAGAAAATAAATGATGTTCAATCCCAGAAGCCCCAGAATTAGCAGGAAGACTCATTTTTATTTGTACTCAGTAACATAACATGTAAAGTTTCATTAAAATATGAACCTATTTCTATAGGTTCAAAAATGATTGATAAAATTAATGGTAAATATTAGTGATTACCATCATTTGTGATTTTAAAATAATCATTACTATGATAATGACCTGCGAGAATTATAATTATGAAGCACCAGGTATAGGTTGCTTAATACTTTGTAACGAGTTATACAGGAACCAGTTCAAACTTGACAATATAATTCAACTGAATATTGAATTTCAATTCTTTCATGCAGTAAAAAAGTTGAAGAGGCCTATACTTATATAAAACCTAGAGACAATACAATATCGTCATTAAATCAACTTACAAAATGCTACATGTATCTGAATATTTGTGTTTTTGACATTTATTTAAGGAGGGCTAGTAGACATTTATTTAAGGAGGGCTAGTAATGAAAAGTTAGCCAAGGTAGCTGAAATCAAAACCAGGCGGGGGAAATGTTATGTAGGCAGGTTTGTATTTACATGGGCCTGGACATCAAATATAAAGTAGAAAACTTGTGGTACTAGCATTCTTTAAAATATAGAGTAGGTTAATAATATCTGCTAGTCTCATTTTTTAATCCTTAAATTATAAATGCATAATCTGTCATTTCTTTTTTCTTTGAATTTAACTGAACTATAGGCATATAAGATGTTTAAATTTATGCCATACCATGTGATTTTTTTAGTATATGTATATATCAAATCAGATATATGAATAGACTCTAATTCTTGCGGCAATGTTTATATTCTGAAAAAGCATCTTGAACTGCCCTTTTTTGTCTTTCTATTTGATAAGTCAACTTGTTATTATAATTCTCTTGGTTTTGATTTAAAAGTATGCTACATTCACTAAAACAAATTTCATATTTCAATCTATTGGAAACATTTCAAATAAATTGTGGTGATATAGTAATATGTGGACAGTTGTTTACACATGTAATTTATAGGTGACAAGTGTTCATTTATCTTTCTGCCAACTATTCACTAGTAGTTTTCTGTTTAAATTTTTATGTGTTTGAATCATTTGATTTTTATAATTTCCTGATTCAATTGTAAATATTTTTTGTTGCCTATAAAGGTTTCTATCATTCAGTAATCAAGTAAGTTTAGGGAATTAGCTGGTAGACACTAGATTAAAAAGAACAGATGGAATTTGTTTGCAGGGTAAATAAGAGAGGTGAAATGCACATCAATTAGTTAGAAGGGTTGAGTGTGGGATGGGCCATGAGAATGCCTGGACAGCAGGAAGGCAGAATGAAGGCTTTCAGTTCTTGGTGGGTGGGTTGATGGGGGCTGGGGAAGGCAAAGCAGGGCATTGAAAGAAAAGATGGAAAGCATGGAAAACAAAAGTCTTCTATTCCCAATTTTGTTCATGCTAAACCTGCTTCAGAAATTTCTGAAAGTAGACATTTGCATCAACAAAGCTTTATTAGACAAAAAGGTCATATTTCATGTTCAACCCATTGAGAAAACCAAAGAATTTAGCAAGTGTCCCCACCTACAAAGGTCCCTCAAATGCAGCATTTTCCTGTTAACCTAATCTTATCGTGCAACTTTAGCTAGAAATAGAAAAGAGAAAAACCTCATAAAACTACTTTTGTAAGCCAAACAATCCAGGGTCCACTTAAGGTAGAGCAGATCTTATAACCTACAAATTCCCATTTCATTAGTCTACTAGGGAAAACAGTGCTAAAGTGCCCTTTCAGTGACACTGGAGCTGTGAGGGGTTTCCTGACTTGATTGCAGACCTTTCTGTTAATTATTAGTAAAGAGCTTTTCTCACAAAGGCTGCTGTCCAGCTGTCCAGGCTGAGGAGCTTAGGCAGTTTGGATATAAGAGCTCTCCCCAATTGGAAGCGCTTACTTCAAACATCTCATTCAAGGTTTAGAATCTTTTGTTGCTAGGTAGGAAAGGTCTCTGGGCTCAATGTGGAAAGACTATCATGAACTCAAGGGCATGGGGCTTTTAGAATTAAAGCTCCGAGACTCCATCTGGCTCACATCAGGGTGAGAAGTTTCTTTTAACCCTCTTTGTATCTTCCAATTCAGTTTAGCAGTATCTTTTCAGTTATAATGGCAGATTTTTTTTTTTGTCTACCACACACTTAGCCTTATTTTACTATATTTCTCTAAGTATAATTAAAGAAAAGTGTTTTAAAATTTAATATTATTCAACACAATTGGAAAATATAAAGACTTTGATAGGAAAGATCAATTATTTCTCAACATTTATGCTGTAGGTTTGAGAAACTAATGTTTTCAAAACGTTTTCTTCTCCCATAATTTTTATACCTATAACTAACACACACACACACACACACACACACACACACACATTGGTTCTCTGTACAATGATGTCTAGACAACTATCTGCCTTGGCATAGTTGTGTATTATTAGAAAACTTAATCCCAATGCCATTATAAATTAACAAAGTTTTTAAACCATAATGAACATGGTGGAAAAACTAAATGTTCATCTAATATTGAGAAATACCATTTTGCATTTTGTTTCTGGTTTCTTTATATTATATGACAGTTATCAGTAGTCAGACTATGTGGCTTCTATGTTTCTGATCTTCAATTGTTAATATTAAATTTTTTCTTATATTTATTGTTTAACACTAAAATTGTTACTACTGCAATGATACGTACTTCCATAGGTTCTATAGGTTCATATTTTTTTAGATAAAGGTGACTTCAGAGAGAAAGATTCATTTAAAGCTGTCACAATTAAATCTAAGACCTTTTGTTTCTAGTCTAGAAACTAAAAGTTTATTTCCTGTTTTTAATAAAGTTTTCTATTTTGATATTTAATTATGAAGCATAGTTTGAGTTAAATCTTATAAAGCAGTTATTCAAAATTTGGGCTAACTTGTGTGTTCCTCCTATAGAAGTCTACAAGTTTTAGCACCGTTTCTTCAAAAATTTACTCTTTTGGCTCTTAATCAAAGCTCAAAGCAACAAGTGTAATAGTACATGCCTATATTTCAGGACATAGGAAGCTGAAGCTCAGTTCCAGGTTAGCCTGCCCTAAACATTAGAGATGCTTTCCTCATTGTCAGACATTTTTAAATGTAATCTCTTTTGAGGGTCTTACTATCTTATGTTATGTCTATCTTTTCACCAATATCAGCCTTTATTACTCTGCTATTACTGAAGGTGTTAATGTTAATGAAGTAGATTGCTCCATGTTACTGTAATCTTTATCAACTTTAATGGGATCTTTTTAGTATTTTAACTGTAGAAGAGTCTTTGCTTCTTTAAAAATATTTTATATTAATTGATGTAAATATTTATCTCTTACTGTGTGTGTGCATGTGTGTGTGTGGGGGGGTGTTCACAAAGGTCAGAGGTGTCAGATCATCTGGACTCACAGGCAGTTGTGAGCCACCTGACATGCGTGCTGAGCAACCCTTGCTCTTAATTACTGAGATTTCTATCCTGTCCCTTCCATACTTTCTTTTGTATGGTTAATTATACTGTTTTATGTTGACTCAGTATTTGATATTTCTATCTTTTGTTTTGTTTTTTAAGGAGGTTGGACTTTCCATTGTTTCATTTAAGATTAGTCTCATCTTGCACACTTAGAAAATAAATGCTACTTGCTCATTATGATTGATTTTTTTTCTCTGCAATATTGAACTAAAATTTCCAATAGTTTTCAGGATTTTTGTGTATAAGATTATGATATATACTGGTGTGAAATTATCTTTTCCTTTTTACACTTTTCACCTGAATTTGTTATTAGCTATTTTAAAACTCATAAAGTGATTTTAAAATCTTCTGCTTTCTGTTTGAAGCAAGAGATTGTCTAAAGTGATTGTATTTTATTTCTCAAACAGATGCTGTCTTAGGAATGAATGGAGTAAGATTTGTACCTATTCATTTAATTCTGTGTTATTTTCTATCCATATATTTTTGTACAAATGACTTAAGTTAGTTCTTTTTATGACTGGATCAAGCTCTAATATATATATTAATATATATATATATAGTACATTTTATTTATCATTCATTTTTATCATAGATTCTTTTTATTTTTGTTTATTAGTTCAAAATGAACTGATTACTGATAATACCAAAATATTCATAGATTCAGATACCAAAATTCTAATATTATCTTTATATCAGCAAGTAGATGTTAAACATAAATTTTATAATGCTGTATGGCACATCGTGGATTGTTTGACAAATACAAGATGCATATGGCATTAAATTCATGTCTTATATATCAAGAATATTGACATAGTCAAAAGAATGAGGCATGGTAGACAATGCCTTGGGGACCTGTGAGAAAGGATCCAGGAAAAAAAGCAGAGGGCCTTTTATCTCAAGTATGTTTTGTTTTCTAGATTGTTCTTGTATATGATTTCTTGACTCCTGTGACAATCATTTGCCATTAAACTTATAAGACATATTTAGTCTTGCTAGATGTCATATCATAGTTATAGAACCCTATGGTCAGTGCACCCTGAATCTGGATATGGTCTTCTGCCTTGCTTTCATGCCTCCCCCGATATATAATCTGTGTTATGTGTCAGGCAATTCTATCTAAATTAGTTTGTCCTGAGAAAATTCTGGGAAATTGCTGCTCTCTTAATATTTAGTATGTGCTTACTGAGATTTATTTATGTTTTTCTGATCAGAATTTTCTGAACTCAAACAATTTTCCTTGGATCCTTACTTTCTTTGTTACGTGCATGTATAAAGTACACTAAAACTGAAGTAAGGTCATATACAGCATTAGACTATAGTCAGCATCATTCTTTTAGGTCTTCAGATCCCAGGTATTGCACACACAGATCTGCATAGGTCAGTGAAAGTTGAAGCAAGAGCGTGAAGAAATGCTTGAGGCAACTTTCTTAAAATAATAAAAAAGATGAGTATCTAATCTATAGTGTTGGGGTCGAACCTCGATGAGTTCATACATTCCAGATTGAAGGCATGTGGATTAAAAATTTTAACAGAATATACAGAGAAACAAAAGAAATACAGATACATAGTGTAGTACCAGGAGGACAACTCAGTGAATACTGAATACTGAATCTGCCAACGTTTATTTTCCATATGCTTTTATACCCCAATCTAAAGAGGGAGAAAGATGAAGGTTAATATTCAGGAGGATTCCTATATGTTTTTCCTTGTGTTCTCCTTCTTATTTAGCTTCTCTAAGATCACGAATTATAGGCTCAATGTCCTTTATTTATGGCTAGAAAACAAATATGAGTGAGTACATCCCATGTTCCTCTTTTTGGGTCTGGCTTACCTCACTCAGGATAGTGTTTTCTATTTCCAAAAATTAAAAAAAAAAATAAAAAAAAACATAATTTTTACTGCTGAGTAGTACTCTAATATGTATATATTCCATACTTTCTTCATCCATTCTTCAATTGAAGGGCATCTAGGTTGTTTCCAAAGGAGACAGAGACAGAGACCCACATTGCAGCACCAGACTGAAATCTCAAGGTCCAAATCAGGAACAAAAGGAGAGAGAGCACGAGCAAGGAACTCAGGACTGTGAGGGGTTCACCCACACACTGAGACAATGGGGAAGTTCTATCGGGAACTCACCAAGGCCAGCTGGCCAGAGTCTGAAAAAGTCTGGGATAAAACCGGTCTCGCTGAACATAGCGGACAATGAGGACTACTGAGAACTCAAGAACAATAGCAATGGTTTTCTGATCCCACTGCACGTATTGGCTTTGTGGGAGCCTAGGCAGTTTGGATGCTCACCTTACTAGACCTGGATGGAGGTGGGTGGTCCTTGGACTTCCCACAGGGCAGGGAACCCTGATTGCTCTTTGGGCTGACAAGGGAGGGGGACTTGATTGGGGAAGGGGGAGGGAAAAGGGAGGCGGCGGTGGGGATGAGACAGTAATCTTTAATAAATAAATAAATAATTAATTAAAAAAATAGAGAAAAAAGTAAAGAGGGAGAAAGAAGGCAGAAGACTGCTTTAACATGACACAAAGGACAACCAGACAATTACTTGCTTCAATACTTGAGATATCAGGACACTATTTCCTGAGTTAAACATTTTGGTGTTTTGGGCAGGATATGCAGCCTATATACCATAGACCAACTCTTTGATAGACACTCTTTCCCTGGGTCAACCCTCTTGTTTTAAAATGAAGTATCATGAATACGTTTGAATTCTCTGTCCTTTGGTCAAGTTGGAGTGTATCCACCTCCATGGGCCATCTTAATGTTCAATAAACCAACAAATGACACCCTAGGTCAGGATATCTTGTTTGTAGCCACACCTGTTGCCAACAACCTTGAAAGATTAAAAATAAGCTCAAACTCTCTGACCTTTAGTTAAGTTGGAACAGGACTCACATCTGTGGACCCCCACAGTATAGGTGATTCAAAGTTAAAGGCAAGAATAATTTGTTTATTTAGTATATGGAGGAACAAAAATGGACTGTTTTCACAAACATAAAATTTCAGATGAAGGAGAAACTGAATATACAAAAGAAAAAAAATAATAACTTATCTTAGAAAATTCTACACGATAAAGAATACATGAGATTAATAGAAGTGCTTGTGCCAGCTATTTCTTTGTCAGCTTGGCACAAGCCATACTTATCTGGAGAGATGTACCTCAATCAAAAAAGTAGCTCTATCAGATTGCCTGTAGGTAAGCCTTTGGGTATTTTATTAATTAATTATTGATGTGGGAGAACCAAGTCTATGATTGGTGGTGCCACACCTTGGCAGTTAGTCCTGCATATATTCAAAGAACATAATGACATATATATTTCTCAATGGAAACTTTAAAAAACCAGAGAGTCTGAAGCAATGCATTCTAAGTCCTAAAAGACTATGGTGATCAGCCTAGACTAACATATCCAGTAAAACAACCCACCGAAATTGAAGGAGGAAGAAAAATTTTATGAACAGTCTAAGTATATATAAGCAAATGAAATCTAAACAAAATACAGAAAGCAACATCTCAGGCTGAAGAAAGAAATGAACATAGTAGAAACACAAAGGAAAGAGATGTGAAGTAGTAATTACTAAAACACAAATGATCACTGAGAATAAAAACAACACTAAATTTCAACAAAACACTGACCAAAATTAAAATACACAAACATTTTTTTTAATTTCTTTAAGTATCAATAGCCCCAATTCTCCAATACATTGATACAAGATGAGTGAATCCATCAAGAAACAAAATTCACCAACCTGTTGTTTCTAAGAAACATATCTTAGCTTTAAATGTAAGTACCACCTTACAGTGAGAAGGTAAACAAAAATAATTAAGTGGGAATAGGAAACAAAGGGGCATCACTATCCTAATATCAAACAAAATAGACTTCAAACTAAAACTAAGCAGAAGAGATAAAGATGGGCACTTCATTCTAATAAAAGAAGTAGTTAATAAAGGCATCACTATCCTAAATATATAGTTTCAAACTCTGATGTGCCAAATTTCATAAAAATTTACTACTTGATTTAATTACAGAGAGTAATGTCAACCCTTTAGTTGTGTGTGGTTTCAATACCCTGTTTACTCCAATAGACAGAACTTCTGGACAAAAAAATAAATAGATATATCAGAATTAACAGACATAATCTATTAAATGGGATTAATAGATTATCTACAGACTATTCCACCAATGTACTAAAAAATACACATTCCACTTAGCAGCAAATGCAAGATTTTCTAAAATAAACTACATTCTGAGACATCAAATAAATGTTTACAAATTCAAAAGGACTGAAATAACTCACTGCATTTCATCTGATCACAGTTCAATAAAGCTCAAAATTGACACTAAGAAAGACTTACTAAATACACACACTCATGGAGATTAAAGAACTATTTAGTGATTGATTAATGTGTCAAAGAAAATTTCAAGAATGAAATTTAAAGACTCATGGGAAAAACAAAAAAAGAAGACAAAATATAAAAACTGAACAAACAAACAAAAAAACCAAACAAACAAACCCCTGGGACACATTGGAAACATTTCTCAGCATAATAAAAGCTATATAAGAAAAATCCACAACCAAAGTCATCTTAAATTGAGAAAAGCTTGAGGCAATCCAATTGAATTCAGAAGTGAGACAATGTGCACTATCCCCAGACCTTTTCAATATTGTGTACTAGCTGGAGTAAGAAAGCAAGAGAAACAAATTAAGTGAGATAAAAAAAAGAGAAAGAAGAAGCCAAAATATTCTTATTTATATATGCCATGATTATATACATTTCAGATGCCAAAATTTTAAACAGAAAATTTCTAGAAATGATAAAAAAAATTCAAGTATTTCAGGATACAGAATCAACTTGCATAAATCAATAGCTTTTTATACTCCAACAATAAACATAAAGAGAAAGATATTATGGATGCACTCCCATTAACAATAGTCTCAAATAAATAAAATTTTTAAAAAACTGTGAATAATCTAACCTGGGTAGTAAAAGGCTTTTACAATGAAACCTTTAAACCTTTGAGGAAAGTTATAGAAAAGACACTAGAAAATGTCTACGATGGGGAAGGCAATGAAGGGCACTAGGAACAAAGTCTTCCTCAGTCCCCCATGCATCCTTAATCCTCGGGGACTGGCCCATGTTATCAAACAGAAGTTGAAGGATAACTAGGTTGCTCAGCTAAGAAAGAATATGGACATCCTGTGGAATATTCAGGAAGACATGAAAGACCTAAGACTGCCAGGCTCTAGGCTGTAGGAATCCAGACCACCAATGAACTTTTAATGTTCAGCCTTGTATCTAGGTCACTGTTTACTTCTTCCAGGACTTGTGATCTGAGCTTACAGATCACAATTCAGGCTGTTTGATGTCTGCATTAGGAGCTCTTAAACAAATAAAGTTAGTTAAGCAGTTATATTATGTTTATATATATAATATATATGATATATAATATATATGTTTATATATAATTTATATATAATTGCTTGTTGGCCTGCTGCTTGTGGCTTACTCAGCTTGCATTTTTTTATGCAACTCACTAGCATCATCCCAGGTTTGGACTGAATATGCCCACATCAATCATTAATAAATACAATGCCCCCCAAAGACTTGCCTTCAAGCCATCTGATGGGAATATTTTCTCAAATGAGATTCATTTTCTCAGATAAATCTATCTTGTATCAAGTTGAAAAAGAAGAACCTACCTAGCACCATCATCCATATTATTAATCACTAAAGAAGAAAAAAGTAAAAATTGATGATAGATTTTAGAAATAAATGTTAGAAACAAAGATAAGGGCACCATCTTGCCCTGGCTGGCCTGGAACATAGTATATAGACCAGGCAGATCTTGAACTCACAGATCTATTTACCTCTACCTCTCAGTGCTGTGATTAAAAGCATGTGACACCATATCCATTCAAAAAGCATATTTTAAAAATATCTATGGATAAAAGCAGAATTCTCAATGGAAAGGAATTATTCTTATCAGAATTAGAACAAATTATATCAAAAAGTGTGAAACATATCTTTAAAATTGCTACGAGTTTATAATAGAATATAAATATCGATTCTATAATCTGGGCTATTGTTTTAAAAGTACTAGATAAATATACTATAACTACTAAGCAAGTGAAACTAACATAACTATAGAATTTAATTACAGAAAAACATGAATACATATAAAAAAATCCAATGAATTTAAAAGCTAGTTCTTTGAAAAAAAACAACTAAATTCAAGGTAGGCTGATAAAATTAAGACATAAATGACTGGCATCTTCTATAGATCATTCTGTCTTTATAGGTTCTGATGACAACAAAGTAACAAAAGAATAATATAGTGATTTCTATTTCAACATATATGACAGTTTAGATAAGTCAGGTAAATTCCATGGAAAGTAAAATCTACCAAAATCCACTCAATATGAAACATTACAAACAGTTCCTTTACAGGTTAGGAAGTAGATTTAATAATAAAAATTTCAAAATCATTCTACTGGGATTTTATACATAATGTTTAAAGAATTAACATGCATTTCACAAAATTTTCAGAAAACAAAGAAGAATATAATCATTCCTAAATCGTTTAATAATCATAAAATTACTTTATTGCAAAATCAGACAAGAATAGAAAGGATAAAATGTAATTAGATATATATTTGAATAAAGATGTGAAAGTTGTAACTCAAATAAGAAGACAAAGATTTGTTAATATAAAGTAATTAATATGAAACATGCTCAAATAACTACTTCTGGTATGGTAGATCTGAATCAGTCTCCAGTTTTAATCATGTATAACCCTTAGTTCTTAGTTTTAACCTTCTATGAAGACCTCCTGGAGCCATTAACCCAACACACTATTTCAAATAAAGTAGGTCTATGTCTTCTCCTAGTGTTCTTTTTTTTTTTCTTTAGTATATTGTAGCACAAATGATTAAAACCCAGAGACAGATATTGGGGTTCATCCCAAGAGCAGAAAAGCAAAACAACCAGCCACTGGCTCTTACCTCTTCCTCAGACCAAAATAGGCAAGATACTGTCTCCACAAATCCTCTTACTGAAGACTGAGCTGACACTTGTCTCCTCTGTGTTTTATATCCTCTCTAGTGTTGGGATTAAAGGTGTGCACCACCCAAAGCCGGCCTCTATGGCTAATTTGTGTGGCTGCTGGGTTCAAAGGTATGTGCCACCACTGCCTGGCCTGCATGGCTAACTAATGTGGCTGCTGGGACTAAAGGTGTGTGTGGCTGACTTGCATGTCTGCTTTGCCTCCTGAAAGTCTGCCAAGCTTTATTTATTAAAACACAAATAATAGATCACTATAGTATATAAAATTTCATTTACATGTTAACACACAGGGTTTATATCAAGTAGGAAATGATGATTAGGAAAACACAACATATTAGAATATTGTCCAAATGAGAGCTCCATACTAACAACTAGGTTAATAAAATTCAATAGCAGGGCTCAGGATATAACACAGTTGGCAGAGGGCTTACCTAGTACACAATAATCCCTGAGTGGGACTCAAACAGAAGGGCAACAGGATTCTCACAGGAGCTGTACCAAAAGATTCATCGGAGGGGTGAGTGTGTTCCGGATCAGCACAGAAACCCCACTCTGCCCCGGAAACGGAGCACACACATTCCTCAACCCCCTAATCTTTCTGGTCATTCTGCAGGGGCTTATCTCCCTGGCTACTGCCTCTCTTTTCCTATCCCATCCCAGCTTCTGCACAGGCGCCCCTTCTTCGGGACCCCCAGCTCAGCCTGTATTTGGGCTGGAACCAGGTGGTGAGTGCAACGGGGCCCTTTGTTTCACTAAGCTTGCAGGCACCAAGGTAGGCCTTTTGTCTGCGAGGTCCCTGGACAGCAAGGGGCCCTGATTCTGTACCAGAAGATCCATCCCAGAGCATTTGAAGGAAGAGATGGGCAGGCGCCAATGCAAGAATTTCTCCAACAATCGAAAAACAACATGGTAACACCAGAACCCAGGGAACATACAACAGGAAGACTTGAACACCCTAATCCAGAAGAAGTAGAAAAAATTGACATTATGAAAGCAATAGAGTTCCTTAAACAGGATGTGAAAAACTCCCTTAAAGAAATGGATGAGAAGAATAAGAAAAAGTTTGAAGATACGAGTAAATCCCTAGGAAACCAAGAAGAAACAATCAAACAGATAATGGAAACAGTTCAAGACTTGAAAACTGAAATGGAGTCAATGAAGAAAACACAAATCGAGGGCTGGCTGGATATGGAAAATCTAGGTAAACGAACAGAGACGACAGACACAATAATCCCTGAGATGGATACCTCTCTCCAAAACTCATACATATCTCGAATAACCTCTTTCTCAACAGGTGGAGGCAAGAGGATTGGAAGTTCAAAGCTATCCTTGGCTACATAGTACGTTCAAAGCTTTTTTTGTTTGGTATAGAGACATCGTTCCAATAAATAAATAAATAAATAAATAAATAAATAAATAAATAACCAAACTAAACTAACCAACCAACCAAAAAACAAAAACCCAATTTATCAGAAGCAGAAATTTCAGTATAATGGGAAAGTAAGTCAGTATTTAACAATATTAAAAATAAAGTCACATAGGAGATACTTAATAATCAACTGAGTCAATAAAAAGCTTGATACTTAGAATACTTATATAGTAATGTTTATCTGAATAACAGGTACATATGCAGCATTTATTTCTCAGTGACAATTCAAAAACTCCTGTGTTATAAATAAAACACAGGCTATATTGATAACATTTCAAATAGGAACAATGAAAGCTATTATCACTGGCAAGGTCATATGCTATTCATTATCATGACTTTCTACTTGAAACAAAAGATGATTAAATAAGTAGACAATCCTCACTTTCATCCTTCTCCTCCAAATAAAATCCTCCACTTTTGTGGCAGACCACCTACTGAAGCTTTTCCTTGCTCTTGTTAATCCCACAGATGTAAAGAGAAACCAACAACCCAAATTATGGCCAAATTAAATCAAGCTTTATTGTGTACACCCGAGTGGTTGATTACTAAGCAAAGTCCTTGCAAAGCAAGTTATTTTTTAATAAAGGGATAATAAAAAGTTATACCTTAAGCCTATTATTCTTTAAAGATGAAGTCTGGTATCAAGGCAAACCTGTCTTTAAAGTTGCTTTTTTCAGCAGGAGACTAGCTCTAGAAAAGTAAGGCCTGATTTCCATATATAAAATACACTGACCATGCAACTGTAACTTTAAGGGAATAGCAGGGTGCCTGATGTTAAACTAATAAAGCTACAGTTATCTGTCTACAACTTTAGATCTGAGAAGGACAAAATAACAGGAAGTGTAATCCAAATGGCCTATGTATCAATTAAAATGACGGAGATTTACCCACTACCTAGACAGTTACTGTAGGCTCCTGTAGTCTTGATGGCTTTATTGGAGGACAGAGGTCAGTCTCTGGTTGTCACACAGGACAATATTAAGTCTTTAGCTGTTGTGTAGCATGGCATAGGCCTTCGGCTGCCAGACCTAGAAGCTCTGAGAGATTTTCCTGTGGAGATGGACTTGGAAAAAGTGACCCACCATGATGAAGCAGAGGCCAATCATCCCAACAGTGTCCACATTTAGGGCAAATATTGGTGGTGGACAAGGCTCTTTGTCCAGTGCTTAGTATTACAATAATCCTGGTGGAATTGTCTGTGTTCCATTGTTTTCTTTGAGAACCTAGCGTTGCTTCTAAGAGTTGGCATTTTTGTGTATAATGAGAAGCTTTTCCAATTAAACATTTTAAACAACATATTCAGCAGATCTCTGAAAAGTTTTGACGGCCATCTGTTAAGTATACCTGATTTTAAATAAATTTTACTTGTTTTTCGTTACTTGCTTTTGTATTGACCTTGAAAATACAGAAGGCCAAATAAAACTCATTCCTGTAAATAAATTACATTTGTATTTATCATGGCTACCAGTATAGTTATGAACACATTAAAGAATTTTTATAAGGTGGCTATTAATTTTCATATCCTATTTTTAACAGTTTACAGCTAGTTAGAAACTTTTATAAGATTAGTATTTGCATTTTTGTCCCCATTACATTCAGTCTTAGAAAATTGTAAGTTTTTAACTTAAGCTATTTCAGTATCAAAATAAAACTTTAAATTGTAAATACATAGAGATACTGGCAATTTTACTTTCCTGGTCCATATAAAGTGCATCATTACAGAATATCACAGGGTTTTTTTATATGATTTAGTTTATCAAAATAGTTAAATCTTAACAAAGTTAGCAAATATGAAGAAGTTAGACGTAAGCTCTTAAGTTAGTCTCTGTTAGCCTGAATAGATCTTAGATAAGGAGATTCTTTCCTTCCACAGGCTCTTTGCCTTACTGCTTAGATCTTTATCTTGCTAAATCATGAGATAGGATTATCACTGTTTCTATTGTTTAGTGTTTGGAGTTTATAGCTCTTTAGCTTTTTCTCTTTTCTTTTTTTTTTTTACTTATTCATAAAGACATCACAATATAAACATTTATAAACTTAAAAGGTCCCATACCCTTATAAATTTAAGCACTTTCAAGATTGTTCTTTTTTAAAAAATTCATTTTTTAAAATTAATTTTTTATAAAACTCTGAATTTTTCTTTTTGTTAAATCTTAGCGAGCCAGAGACTACAGTGAGTGTTTGGGATTCCAGGGTGTGGGGGCCGTGGACCCTCAGACCATGAATTTCCTGTAAACAACTTATTTTCCAATGCTTGCAGCTACTTTTAGCATCAGGAGTTCCTGATGGCAGAGGAGTGGGTTTTGGGGCTTGGCTATAAGTTAAAGATCCCTATATAAGCTGCCCTGGAATGCAACCAAGGGGGTATTCTTGGGGAATTCAAGGATGATCCGTGTCTCCGTGTATCTCTGTCTGTGTGTGTGTTATTCTCCAGTCCATTGCGGAGACTCGTGAACTGTCATGTAGTAGAGGCGCATACCATACGGTAGTGAATAACAAAGAGCTCGAAAAGCAAACATGTGCTTTACAGCAGTATAGCCCCAAGCCTTTCTCAGGGTGAGACTGTAAGAATATAAACCATGTTCTGGGTTGACATATTTCTTTTTTTAAATATTTATTTATTTAATTGATTTTTATTAAGCTCTACATTTTTCTCTGCTCCCCTCCCTGCTTCTCCTCTTCCTCCTTCAACCCTCCCTCAAGGTCCCCCTGCTCCCAATTTACTCAGAAGATTTTGCCTCTTTCTACTTCCCATGTAGATTAGATCTATGTAAGTCTCTCTTAGTGTCCCCATTGTCCAAGTTCTCTGGGATTGTGGTTTGTAGGCTATTTTTCTTTGCTTTATGTTTAAAAACCACCAATGAGTGAGTACATGTGATAATTGTCTTTCTGTGTCTGGGTTACCTCATTCAAAATAATGTTTTCTAGCTCTATCCATTTTCCTGCAAAATTCAATATGTCATCATTTTTTTCTGCTGTGTAGTACTCCATTGTGAAAAGGACATATTTCAATTAACAAGAAAAGTTAGCCAGAGGAAGAACTACAGAAGCCAAAAAGCAAGGTTAGTACATTTAGAGACTTCTCTGAACTATGGACTTTGATAGATTAGATTGTTGTTTTTGGTTTTACAGGTGGTGCTTTTCATATGTTGGACTTTATAACCTGAATAATAATATTGCCTATGGATATGTTTTTAATTATCAACCATGTGTTATAAGTTTTAAGGCAACTTTTGTTACAGACTTTACAGATTTCTAAGCATACCCAGTAAATGCATAAATCTTGAGATACAGAAAGCCTTACAAACGTTGTAATAAACAGACTTATTGGCAGATAAATGAAACCCATAGTCTAATTCTATAGCCATTTTGCTTTGATCTTTTTATCCTGTTCCACACTGAGGTAACTTACCTGACAGGGAGCAGAAACTTTTGAACAAACATGCTTGAGTCTATAGTAGGGTTGCTATAAATACCTGACTTCAGAGCCTGCTTCAAAACAATATTTGAACATTTTCCATACTCCAAAGACATTCGAATCCCCGATAAACCAAACCCAGTAACAAGAAATGTCAGAGATAAGACATTCTGAGATTTGACTATTAAAGCACACACAGCAAGTGGCAGCGGTAGTTGGTGGCTGTCTTTGTTAGGGTTTCTATTTCTATGAAGACACACTATGACCACAACAACTCTAATAAAAGAAAAAAAAATAATTAGGACTGGCTTACAGTTTCTGAGGCTTAGTTCATTATTTTCATGGTGGCCTCCAGGCAGACATGGTGTTGGTGAAGACCTGAGAGTTCTACATCTTGATTCACAGGCAGCAGAAGCAGCAGTGTGCTATGAGTTGCGTAGCTTGATAACAGAAGACCTCAATGCCCACTCCTCATATTGACATACTTCCTCTAACAAGGCCACACATATTCCCATAATGCTACACCTCCTAAATTTGCCACTTGTATGGGGACCATTTTCTTTCAAACCACCATAGTGCCAGTGGATTTGGTGGTGGGCAGGGGCAATGCACAAAGCTGCTCATAGTGGCATCTGGGGGGAATGTGCCTACATTGGCCCAACCTATTGTCATGGTAGCATTTAGAGCTTTGTTTCAGCTAAAGCTTCATGGAGAGTATTGGCTATTGACAGAGGATGGATCTGAGAGATGTATTAGCAAGGAAGCACATTCTTCTGCAGCTGTACTTGTCCCATTATTCTTTTCCTTGCTTGCTTAAAAAGTTCCCATGTCTGCCTATATTTGAAATAGATTAATGGTGGCACAGAAACACATGCAAGTAATGGAAACAGTAAAAAAAAAAAAAACAACATTCACATTGTCGAAAATAACAGCCAAAAAAAATGTGGTGATGACTTTAAATTTATACATTTAACTGCGAATGACCAATTTCTGTGCCAGCTACCAGTATGCAAGAAACAGGTAGGCAGTGCTACTTCTGCCTAGTGCCCTGGGAAGGAGACAAACAAAACACGAAACAAGGCAGCAGGGTCAAGAACCACGTGGCAGCACAATGTCTTGCTAGTGTCCTGTAGAGGAGTTCACATGTCTCGTCAGACACCTAAATGTCCTCGGATGTCCCAACAGAACCACAACCAGATGTCATAGAAAGAATTGTGCTGTATAAATCCAAGAGGAATAGAAAGAATTCTGACTTACAGAACCAGAACCATGTGTCCGAAGTAAGATTTACCAATGAAAAGCTCCTAGGCAGGTGCTTGTTGGTTTATTTGTACTGGGATCATGTACTCTGGCAGTTTGCCATGCTTGGAATGTCGTCAAGGTGCTCACTACCTGGAAGCAGTGATTCAGTCCAGAGGTTTGGAAGGAAGCTTCCAATTTAGAATTTGAGTTGAGGCATTGAGTTCATGGGAAGTTTTACTGTGCACACCAGAGAGCTGGTGGCTGCCTCCCACTAAGGCTGGGATTCAGGAGATCAGCCTTGAGTTAAATTCCCATATCCCTTTTTGGACAAGACCACAAAAATTTTACAAACATGGTTACAAAGTGAAAGTGGTTAGAAAGTGGTTGAACAGTCTGTATAGAATATTTCCAAGAACAAGTGGAATCGGATGATTTACATTTAACTCCTAGGTCAAAAACTTAAATGTTACAGTAAACAAAAAGTTAACTAGAGTATCAAAATAGCTTCTGATTACAAAATGGAGATGATCTAGTTTTTCTCTTTCTGTTCCCATTCCAGGGGATCACCTGGAATGGGACTTCTAAAGACTTCACCACCCCTTCACTTTATCTCAGTCATGAGCATACCAGAGGCATTCCCTGGAAACTTACTGGCTATGCCAGTTTAGCAGTGCAGTAGGTGATTTTCACTTTCCCTCCTGCCTTCCAAGTCTACTTCTCCATTTTTACCCCCAGCTTTGTAGCAGGCTACCTTGTGTCCTCTCTGACCCCAATAACAAGAGTTTACTCAGATCTTGGTGCCACACTAGCTATACTCTCTCCAGGTTGATTGTATGAGATCCCCTTCTAATTCAGCTCCAGTCCCTAGTATCAGGTCCCAACACCTAGGAACAAGTTCTACCCAAGATCGCCAGTGGCCACAACTAGCAAGATCTGAGAAGCATTCCTTAATAGGCAATGCACAGCCACCATACTCTCCTAGGGAACGAGACTGGGCAACAGAAACCAAGGAATAAACTCCCCCACCAAAGGCCAGGTGGTGATGTTACAAGTCTTTTAAATCCCAGCACGTGGGAGGCAGATAGGACTCTGTGAGTTCCAAGACAGACAGACAGAGTGCTTACAGAGAAAACCCTGCCTTGAAGACCGCCCCCCCCAAAAAAAAAAACAAAGAAAGAAAAAAACACCCATCAAAGAAGACACAAGTAGGCATCAGCACCTAGATTTACAATCTCCCAAATTCAGATGCCTAGATGCCAATATAAAAACATAATCAACAAAATCCAGGACAAACTGTCTCCACTAGAGCACATCAACCCTACTTTAGTCAGACTAGAGAAATGCAATATAGCTGAAGTACAAAGCATGTAATTCAAAATGGCTATTATAAATATGTTCAAGGACCTTAAAGAGGATATGAATGAATCCATTAAAGTAACCTATGAAAACACAATCAGTGGAATAAAATTTAGAAAAAAAGCTCAAGACATGAAAGTATAAATGGAGTTACTAAATAAAACCAAAACTGAGGTATAACAGGAAATTAAAAAAATAAGAATACAAATAGGAAGGTTAGAAGAAGCCTCATCAATAGTACAATAAAAAAGACAGAGGAGAGATTCTGGGGCATTGAAGACAAGAGACAAAAAATGGATATGTCAGTCAAAGAAAATGTTAAATTAAAAATAATCCCTGGCACAAAACAAAACACCAGTGAGATCTGGACCATCATAAAAAATTACCAATAATAGGAATATAGATAGAAGTGAGAAGAAGCCCATGGAAGAGTTACAGACAACATTTTCAACAAAATCAAAGAAGGAGATTTCCCTAATCTAAAGGAGTGGCCTATAAAGGTACAAGAAGCATACAGAGGAGCAAATACATTGGACCAGAAAGGAAATTTCCCTCAACACATAATGGAAAGCCTAAATATACAGATCAAAGAAAGAATATTAAATGCTGCAAGGACACTTTGTAAGTGACATATAAAAGCAGACAGATGCCAGCGTAGAATTCTATACCCAGCAAAACTTTCAATCATAGAGATGGAGAAACTAATATATACCACGATAAAACCAAATTTAAGCAGTGTGCTGGGTAGTTTTTGTTAACTTGACACCCAAACAAGAGTTATCTGAAAGGAGCTAACCTTAACTGAGCTTTAACAATAAGATTCAATTATAAGGCATTTTCTTCAGTAATAGATGGTGGATGGCCCAGCCAATTGTGGGTGGTACAATCTCTTTGCTGGTGGCCCTGAGTTCAGAAGGCAGAATAAGCAAAATCATGGGAAGAAGTCAGTAAAGAGCACTCCTCCATGGTCTCTGCCTCAATTCCTGCCCCCATGATCTTGCCTTGATTGAGTTCTTGTCCTGACTTCCTTCAATGATGAACAGTGCTGTAGAATTATAAGCCAAATAAATACTTTCCTTCCCAACATGCTTTTTGGTCATGGTATTTTATCACAGCAATAGAAACTCCAACTAAGACAAACAATATTATCTACAAATCCAGCCTTATAGAAGGTGCTGGAAGGAAAACTCCAACCTAAGGAGGTAAAACACACCCAATAAAATATAAGGAATAACAATCACAAATCAGAAATAAAAAGAGGGATAAAAAATTACACCATAACAACAAAATAATAGGAATCAACAAACACTGTTCATTAATCTATGTAAAATTGTTTTAGTTTCCCAATTAAAAAAGTAGACTAACAATTGGATTCAAAAATCATGGTCCATTCTTCTGCTGTATCTAAGGTATACATCTTAACATCAAGGATAGACATTACTTGGGTAAATTATTGAAAAAGGTATTCAAACAAATACACCCAATAAGCAAGCTAGTGTAGTCTATTAAATATCTGAAAAAAAACAGATTTCAAACTAAAACTAATAATAAGAAATAGGGAAAGATATATATTACATGCTCATGAAAGGAAAAATCCAACAAGAGTATATTGCAATTCTTAACGTTTATACATCTAACATAAGAGCATCCAGGTTTACAAAAGAAACACTACTATAGATTTAATCACATATTGATGCTCATATACTGATATTTGGTCACTTCAATACCCCATTAATGGCAATAGACAGATTAACCAAACAACAGGGACATACTAGAACAAACTGATGTTATAAACCAAATGGACTTAACAGAAATTTACAAGCATATGACCCAAACACTTTCTTCCGAAAAGTTCATGGAACTTTATCAAAAGTAAGCTACATAGTAAAACACAAAGCAAGTCTCAACAGGTATAAGAATATTAAAATAACATCCTGCATCATATTTGACCATCATGAACTAAAGGTGTGTATCAACAACAAAAGAAAAAGTTTACAAACTCATGGAAAATGAACAACTCACTACCAAATGAAAAAAAGAGTCAAGGCAGAAATCAAAGTTGTTTTTTGCTGTTTTGTTGTTGTTTTATAATTGAATGAAAATAAAAAATCAATATACTCAAACTTATGGGATACAATGAAAGTGGTTCTAAGAGGTAAGTTCATAACTCTAAGAGCCTACATAAAACAATAGACTGATCAGATTAATAACTTAATGGCATACCTGAAAGCTCTAGAACAAAAAGAAGAAATAATGCCCCAAAAAAGTAAATGGTAAGAAATAATCAAACTTAGGGCTGAAATAAACAAAATGGGAAAAAAAACCAGCAAAAAACGAACAAATACTCAGTGAATTAAAGATTTTATTCTTTGAGAAAATCAATAAGATTGACAAACTCTTATCCAAAATAGCTAAGAGACAAAGAGAGAATATCCAATTTAACAAAAAAAGAAACATAACAACAGACACTGAGGAAATACAGGAACTCATAAGGATATACTTTCAAAACCTTAGTTTCATTTCCAGTTAAAGCAGTATCAAAACACATTATTAATGTTTAATATATGAACAAGTGCAAAGATTATATTGCCAGAGAATTGTAACATGAATAATAACAACCTAGAGTCAAATATTGGGGTTCAATTCAAAAATTAGAAAAGCAAAGCAGCCAAGCCACTAGAGAAGTCTTATCTCTACCAAGGATGGGCAACTGCAGACTAAGCAGCATTGTAATTCTGTGAAAGATTGAACATCTGGCTCCAGATTTTATTTATGTACAAATTTGTTTACTATAAGTGAGATTCTTTGGAATCCATTTCTTAGGAAATGGGAATAGTTGGTGTATATATGTTTTAGTGAGGTAGAAAGTTGGTAGAGAAAAAAATAATGAGTCATACATTAATTTCTATCTTCTACTTCACTTTTTTCTTTTTTTGACTATTATAGATGATTATTTATTAACATACAATTTTTAATTATACATTAAAATTATACATTATATATTTTTTTATTGAGAAAAGG
>NW_026068159.1:1496196-1500469 GCF_014885135.2 Alexandromys fortis
CCCCCCAGTGTTCTCCTCCTCCCCCCACTCCTCTCCCCCTCCCTCTCCAGTCCAAAGAGCAGTCAGGGTTCCCTGCCCTGTGGAAAGTCCAAGGTCCTCCCCCTTCCGTCCATGTCTAGGAGCATAATTAACACTGACTCTAAATTTTATTTTTATTTTTTTGCAGTAATTCTCTCTCTCTCAATCTTCCATGTCCTGCATTTCATATTTAAAATTTATTTAGCACAAGATAAGACCAAACTTTTAACTGTCTTTTCAAAGGTTTCTACATTAATACATCCTAAGATATTTATTTTTTTTAACATTTATTCCTAATTCGTCGGGACTCTTGAGTAGCATACTATAGGTTACAATATTATATTATGATCAATTGTGTACATGCCTACTTCACCTATTAAATCATAGCCTCTGTGAGTCAGTATTTGTAATTTTGCTTCACAATCTACCCTGTGGCTTACATGATCTGCTGACACATATTCAAATGAGCAAATTACTCTTTATGTGCATATTTACATGTGTTAAAAATAAGAGCAAATGGGTCCATTTGCATGCACTGTCTGTAACAGCCCCTCAATTTGCATCCAATAAAGCTATAACAGTTAACTCTTTGCTTGTTTTACAAAATGACTCTACTGTCATGCTTGGCTAGCATGTTTATGGGAGGCAGAGAAATATTTGGTGTGAGGTGGCATGCTACAGGTTCTGTTCTTCAGAGAAACTCTATTGCATGCCATGTATGGTCTCAATTTTATCTATGAAATTTAAATCAAACATGACTGTCAACACAGATTTTCTCTTTTTAAACTTCATTTCTTCATCTCTGACTTTTGTAGATAGCCCGTATCTTATGATTTTTTTTTTGGTTTATATAAATTACCTCATAGGTAATGAGGTGTACATCCTAGATGTACACAAATGTCTGTGCTACACATTTATATTTGTCAATCATGCAATCACTGTGAGTAGAAGAGTCATCAAGTGGCCATTCAGGTAGGAAAATGCATGTAGCATGAAAGCATAACAGGGACAGAAGGAAGGAATGGTTTCTGCGGAGAGCACAGGGATGGGAAAGAGCTCTAAGAGAGGAAGATTATCATTAAAAAAAATACCATGAAACCTGTTACTACACGTACTAGCTTTTGAAAAGTAATAAAAATAGAAACCCCAAAATAATTTTAATAAATAATGTAAAGAAAATAAAAACAAATTTTAGAATTACGAGTGACTGGAACACCCTAAATTGTTATTTTGTTATTAAAATATACTTTTATAATGGTTGATTTTATATTAACATATTTTATCATAACAAATATTCATTTTGAAAAGTCCAACTGAACATAAAGAGGAAAATAAAATAATACTGGAATCTCCAACTATAAAATAACCTGTTATTTTGATAGATTCCCTTTCATTGTGTTTTTAGTTTAAGTTTATATAATAGTTATATTTATAAATTAGGGTTTATGTAAGAATGTGTTTCACACTTTGATTTTATACAATAATATTTCATTTCCTCTGGATTATTAAAAACTTTTTAATTGTTGGCACTGGGCCTATATTAATTTAACTATTCCTCTGTAGTTTTCACTTTTTGAGTGTGGCACAAATATTTCAAACTGATTACAAAATGGAGATGATCTTGTTTTTCACTCTCTGTTCCCATTCCAGGGGATCACATAGACCTTACACAAAACTGGCTTTATGACTAAAGCCATCACATAGCAGAAATATATTTCTTATAATTCTGAATGCTAGAAACAACATCACCCTATAGGGAACAGCACAACTGAAATGTAGTGGTTCATAGTTTGCAATATTTTTTTTATTTTCATATTGTATAAAGAAATAGAACTGTAAGCCATTTCTTATAAGGGACCTTAATTTCATCTATGAAATTTTACCATCATCACCTGAAGTATAACCCCAAATCTCTACTTTTTAATACCATCATTTATGTGTTAAGATTTAACACACAAATTTTGAGTGATGTAATTAATTTCAACTATGATAAAAATTCTGAGATATCTATACAACTATATAATAATGAAACTTCTTTTAAATATATTATATTTACTTTCATTATTTACTTTGTGAGTTTTGGTATGAGTGCATGGTTATGTCTGTGTGTGGGCTTGGTGGTAGGAGGACAACGTTCCTGAGTCAGTTCTTTCCCTCTTTCACATAGATATCCAAGACTGAACTCAATCTCAGGTCTTCAGGTTTAGTGGCAAGTATATTTACCCACTGGACTATCTTGCCAGATGAATCATGATTAAACTTTTATATATTTATTTTGATCTTATCACTAATGCAGACAAATGTTACTATCCACTTAAATAAAGGTAAAAAAACTTAGATTTTAAAATCTATATAATTTCATCAATAGAAAATTAAGGATCCAAATAAAACTATTTATTTCTACATTGATACATTAATTTTTTGTTATAAATTTTCTCTTCACTAGTAAAATTATTTATAAAGAAAAGGCAAAGAAGCGTGGTTTTATTATAAATATCCTTACTATGAAAAGCAACCGAGTCATAATTTTATGGTTAGAAATATCAGCATTGTACATTGTATCTCTTAAACCTATGCAAGTATAAAGTAAACAAAATATAATAACTACATTCATAGGTTTGTATTCTCTAATTCTAAACATTCAGTTACATATTCATGTGATGTTTATCTTGTGTCTAGAAAAGTACATAAAATCTCTCTAGAGCTATATTTTTCTTTTGTTTTTAGCATTAGATTTAAGTATAAATGTTGCCATAACATCATTGTTTAAACACATGCCTCATCTTAATCTTGTGTTGAAATACACAAAAATCTTACCTCACTTTTTTAAAAATCTTGACATCATTTCTACTGTGATATTATACATTAAATGATCTTCAGAGATCATTTACTAAGTACATTATGCTTGTTTCTGTGGTTGGAAACTTACAAAATAAGAATATTTTTGTAAATAATTATATGCACAGAAAGCTTAATAATAATATATCAGAATGCAAGCAATGAAATAACTCATTTATATTAGGTTGATAGTATAAAATGGTTACACAGAAGCTTACCCAATTAATAATCTAAAGAGCATTCAAAATATAATAAATATTTGGCAACAATATCAGTAAAAATAAAATCAAGTTATTTACGTTTTGACTCTAGAGTATACAGTAGCTGATTGGGATGCTGGCTAGCTACAGAAGCGATGTTCTACATTTGTGTGTTCAAATCTCCAGTTCTATATCCCCGGTGAAAGCCCGGGATGTTGGGCTTCACCATATTCTAAAAGTAGCAACAAGTCATGACACACTTAAAGGCTTATGGGTGGAATCACTGAGTGGACAGCTGGAAAGCCAAGCGTAAACCATCAGATAGTCTATATTCTAAAGAGAATACATAATTTCTATATACCAAATGATATACAGAAGTTTCTTCCAAAATTAATATCTTTACTAAAAGACAATGTTGGAAACTGAGCATGGACCTTGATAGAGTTCTTCAGTCCTATTTGAATTACATAAATTCTAGTCACACATAAGTGTGAATTCCACATAACGTGCATTAATTTTGTGGCCCAAGTTTAACATCACAATGTAGAATGGCTTGTCACTACCTGAATCCTGTTAGAGGTCAACAATATCAACAAATAATTCACACATTATTCACCATTCATAACTCTTGAGTGACAATGCCATTTCTAGTATTTCCAAATTCTAATATATCACTGAAATGAAATTATAAATGTGATTGATCATTTTTTCCAAGGGGTATAATTTTCTGGAGGACTTACTCTACTGTTGGTTGTATTAATACTTTGTTAATTTTTTGTTGATAATTAAATAGTATTCTATGATAAAATATACCCATTTCTTTAGCTGTGTAGTCCATCTGTAGCATTATAAGCTTTAATTGTTTTGTATATATCTTATATGAACATGAATGCAACAATTCAATTAAACATATATTTCCTCTTCTTTGGGGCATGATAGATTGCTTTGGTAGGACATGTGATAATTGCATGTTAATATTTTATTTTATTTTTTCTTATTTATTTATTTATTTATTTATTTAAGATTTCTGTCTCTTCCCCACCGCCACCTCCCATTCACTCCCCCTCCCCCACTAAACTCCCCCTCCCTCGTCAGCCCAAAGAGCAATCAGGGTTCCCTGCCCTGTGGGAAGTCCAAGGACCACCCACCTCCATCCAGGTCTAGTAAGGTGAGCATCCAAACTGCCTAGGCGCCCACAAAACCAAAAGGTACAGTAG
>NW_026068159.1:1502132-1546038 GCF_014885135.2 Alexandromys fortis
TTTTTTCCATTGTATACTTTTAGCTCCTTTATCGAAAATCAGGTGCTCATAGGTTTGTGGGTTAAAGTCAGGGTCTTCTATTCGATTCCATTGGCCGACTTCTCTGTTTTTCTTCCAATACTAAGCTGTTTTCAATACTGTAGCTCTGTAATAGAGTTTGAAGTCCGGGAGTGTAATGCCTCCAGATGTTCCTATATTGTATAAGATTGTTTTGGCTATCCTGGGTTTTTTGTTTTTCCATATAAAGTTTATTATTGTATTATCCAGATCTGTGAAGAATTTTGATGGGATTTGGATGGGGATTGCATTGAATCTATAGATTGCTTTTGGTAGAATTGCCATTTTTACTATGTTGATCCTCCCAATCCAAGAGCAAGGGAGATCCTTCCATTTTCTGGTGTCCTCTTCTATTTCTTTCTTCAAAGACTTAAAGTCCTTGTCAAATAGATCTTTCACTTCCTTGGTCAGGGTTCCCCCAAGATACTTTATGCTCTTTGTGGCTATCGTGAAAGGTGATGCTTCTCTGATTTCCCTCTCTGTTTCTTTATCCTTAGTGTATAGGAAGGCAACTGATTTTTTGGAGTTGATCTTGTATCCTGCCACGTTACTAAAGGTGTTTATCAGCTGTAGGAGTTCTTTGGTGGAGTTTTTGGGGTCGCTTATGTATACTATCATATCATCTGCAAATAACGAAAGCTTAACTTCTTCCTTTCCAATACGAATCCCCTTGATCCCCTTATGTTGTCTTATTGCTATTGCTAGAACTTCAAGCACTATATTGAAGAGGTATGGAGAGAGTGGACATCCTTGTCTTGTTCCTGATTTTAGTGGGATGGCTTTGAGTTTTTCTCCATTTAATTTAATGTTAGCTGTCGGTTTGCTGTAGATAGCTTTTATTATATTTAGGTATGACCCTTGTATCCCTATTCTCTCCAAGACCTTTATCATAAAGGGGTGTTGAATTTTGTCGAATGCTTTTTCCGCATCTAATGAAATGATCATATGGTTTTTTTCTTTCAGTCTATTTATATGGTGGATTACATTGATAGATTTGCGTATGTTGAACCAGCCCTGCATCTCTGGGATGAAGCCTACTTGATCATAATGGATAATTTTTCTGATGTGTTCTTGAATTCGGTTTGCCAGTATTTTATTGAGAATTTTTGCGTCGATATTCATGAGTGAGATAGGCCTGTAATTCTCTTTCTTGGTTGGGTCTTTGTGTGGTTTTGGTATCAGGGTAACTGTAGCTTCATAAAAGGAATTTGGCAATGACTTTTCTGTTTCTATATTGTGAAATACGTTAAGGAGTATAGGTATTAGCTCTTCTTGGAAGTTCTGGTAGAATTCTGCGTTGAACCCATCTGGTCCTGGGCTTTTTTTGGAAGGGAGATTTTTGATAACAGTTTCTAGTTCTTCGCGACTAACAGGTCTATTTAGATCATTCACCTGGTCTTGGTTTAGCTTTGGTATATGGTACTTATCTAAAAAAATGTCCATTTCTTTTGCATTTTCCAGTTTTGTGGCATACAGGCTTTTATAGTAAGATCTAATGATTCTCTGGATTTCCTCTGTGTCTGTGGTTATGTCCCCCCTTTCATTTCTGATTTTATTTATTTGCGTGTTCTCTCTCTGTTGTTTAGTTAGTTTGGATAGGGGTTTGTCGATCTTGTTGATTTTCTCCAAGAACCAACTTTTTGTTTCATTGATTCTTTGGACTGTTTTCTGTGTTTCTATTTTGTTGATTTCTGCCCTCAGTTTGATTATTTCCAGTCTTCTACTCCTTCTGGGCACCTCTGCTTCTTTTTTTTCTAAAGCTTTCAGGTGTGCCATTAAGTCCCCAATGTATGCTTTCTCTGTTTTCTTTAAGTGGGCACTTAGTGCTATGAACTTTCCTCTTAGCACTGCTTTCATCGTGTCCCATAGGTTTGAGTATGTTGTCTCTTTATTTTCATTAAATTCAAGGAAGACTTTAATTTCTTTCTTAATTTCTTCCTTGACCCAGGTGTGGTTCAGTAGTTGACTGTTCAGTTTCCATGAGTTTGTCGGCTTTCTGGGGGTAGCATAGTTGTTGCCATCTAACTTTAATCCGTGGTGATCTGATAAGACACAGGTGGACACTGATATTCTTTTGTATCTGTGGAGGTTTCCTTTGTTTCCGAGTATATGGTCAATTTTTGAGAAGGTTCCATGAGCTGCAGAGAAGAAGGTATATTCTTTCCTATTTGGGTGGAGTGTTCTGTAGATGTCTGTTAAGTCCATTTGCTTCATTACCTCCAATAATTCTCTTAATTCTCTATTAGGTTTCTGTCTGATTGACCTGTCCATTGGAGAGAGAGGTGTGTTGAAGTCTCCTACTATTAGTGTGTGTGGTTTTATGTCTGCCTTGAGTTTTAGAAATATTTCTTTTACATAAGTGGGTGCTTTTATATTAGGGGCATAGATATTCAGGATTGAGATGTCATCCTGATGAATTGTTCCTGTTATGAGTATAAAGTGTCCATCTCGATCTCTTCTGATTGATTTTAGTTTGAAGTCAGTTTTGTTGGAAATTAGTATGGCCACACCTGCTTTTTTGTTAGGACCATTTGCTTGAAAGACCTTTTCCCAACCTTTTACTCTGAGTAGATGCCTGTCTTTGTGGTTGAGATGTGTTTCTTGCAAACAGCAGAATGTTGGATCCTGTTTTCGTATCCAATCCCTTAGCCTGTGCCTTTTTATCGGTGAATTGAGACCATTAATATTAAGTGATATTAATGACCAGTGGTTGTTTATTCTAGTTATTCTTATTGTTTTTTGGTATTATAGTTTGTGTGTCTCCCTTCTTTGAGTTGTGCTGGTGAAGGGTTGCTAGATGCCTGAGTTGTTGTAGGCAGTGTTGGCAATGTTGGATTTCTTGGGTTGCGATTTTCCTTCTATTACTTTCTGTAGGGCTGGATTTGTGGCTACATATTGTTTAAATTTGTTCTTATACTGGAATGTCTTGTTTTCTCCATTGATAGTGAACGATAGCTTGGCTGGGTATAGTAGTTTGGGTTTGCATCTATGGTCTCTTAGCTTCTGCAGTACCTCTATCCAGGACCTTCTGGCTTTCATGGTTTCCATAGAGAAGTCAGGTGTAAGTCTGATCAGTTTACCTTTATAAGTTACTTGGCCTTTTTTCCTTTGCAGCTCTTAATATTCTTTCTTTAACCTGTATATTCTGTGTTTTGATTATTATATGGCGAGGGGATGTTTTTCTTTGATCCAGTCTGTTTTGTGTTCTGTATGCTTCTTGAATATTCAAAGGAATATCTTTCTTTATGTTGGGAAAGTTTTTTTTCCATGATTTTGTTAAAAATATTTTCTGGGCCTTTGAGCTGTGGCTCTTCTCCTTCTTCTATTCCTATTATTCTTAGGTTTGGTCTTTTTATTGTGTCCCATATTTCCTGCATGTTTTGTGATGAGAATTTGTTGACTTTGCTGTTTTCTTTGATCAGTGCATTTATTTTCTCTATGGTGTTCTCAGAATCTGAGATTCTTTCTTCTATTTCTGGTATTCTATTGATTATGCTTGTTTCTGTAGGCTCTGTTCGTTGACCTCGATTTTCCATATCCAGCTGATGCTCAGTTTGTGTTTTCTTCCTTGCTTCCCTTTCAGTTTTCAATTCTTGAACTGTTTCCATTACCTGTTTGGTCGTTTTTTTCTTGGTTTCCCAGGGTATCATGTACGTATTTACTCATTTCTTCAAACTTTTTGTTATACTTCTCATCCATTTCTCTAAGGGCATTTTTCACATGTTGTTTAATGGACTCTATTGCTCTCATAAAGTCAGTTTTTCCCACTTCTTCCATATTAGGGTGTTCAAGTCCATCTGTTATAAGATCATTGGGTTCTGGTGTTTTCATGTTGTTTTTCAGATTATTGGGTGAATTCTTGCCTTGGCGCCTGCCCATCTCCTATAGAAGCTATCTAATGGGTCTTTTAAAACTGGATCAGGTTTCCCTGTTGGCCAGGGGCTCCTCTTACAAAATGCTGTCGCTGTGTTTCCTGGCTCCTGCCAGGGGCCAAGTTCCCTCTCACCCCTCAGAAAGGTCTTCAGGAACAGGACCAGGCTCCCTGTTTGCCAGGGACCTCACCAACCAAAGGCCTACCTCTTTGCTTTAATTGTAGTGGGGCAATCTGCTCTCGGTGTTGTGCCCCGGTCCCTGCTGTCTGCTGCCACCTGCTCCGGTCTGCTGCTGCCTGCTCCAGTGGTCTGCCGCCCCACCTGTGCCTGAGCCGGTGGTCTGCCACCCAGCCTGGGCCTGCGCAGGTGCTCTGCCACCCCGCCTGGGCCTGATGCGCTGGTGCTCTGCCCGCATGTTAACATTTTCAACCAGCAATGTATGAGTAAAATGATTTTTCTGTATCTCTGCCAGGATTTTAGAATGTCATTTCTTTTTTGAAAAATTGCAAGAGTAATTGTGTTAGTTTGAATGTGTTTGTCACCATAAGTTCATAGGAAGTGGCAGTATTAGGCCTTGTTGGAGTAGGTGTGTTCTTATTGGAGGAAGTGTATCACTGGGGTGGACTCTGAGGTTTCTTTTTCTCAAACTTTCCTCAGTGCCATAGTCAGGTGATTTCCTGTTGCCTGTAAGATGTAGCAGTCTCAGCACCACCTCTGCCTCTCACCATTATGCTCCCTGCCATGACAATAATTAACTGAACCTCTGGAACTCTAAGTAACCCCCTCAATTAATGCTTCCTTTATAAGAGTTACTGTGGCCATTGTGTTTCTTCACAGCAATGATAAACCCCTAAAAGAGTTGAATGTCTGTGTTGGGTTACTTTTTAATACTTTATTCTCTTCACTTAATATTTGTTTATAACTTCAATTAGTTTCCAATAAATTGCTAGAATTTCATGTTGAAGTTTTGAATTAAGTTTTTGCCAATCATAACTGTACATATTTGATGGAATAATTTTTTGTTTTGATTAACTTCATGTAATGTCTTATGCATATTATATCATGTATATTACCTGTACATTACATCAAATAATGTATATTATACTAAAATAATTAGCATACATTGAAGTACAAAATGCATTACTATTAACTTTCTTTACTCTGCACCATTATTTTTGGTGAGAATATAATTTACTAAAACCACTACAGAAAGAAAGTTTTTGAAAAACAGAACACTGAATACAACAGTAACCCCACCATTGACTGTCTACAAAAATGAAAGCAAATCAACATGCTAAAAAGATAACTGAACTTCATTTATTGCTACATCATTCAGAGAACTCAATATGTAAGATAAATATAAAACATAAATGCCTAAATGGACAAATTACTAGGGACTATAATTAACATTATATGATACCATTCACATGTGTTACAATGCTTATATAACAAAACAGTAAAATATTTAATTTATTAATGTGGGGAGAGTGAGATATTGCAATGGGTTCTTTGGCTTGAATGAAATATGCTCCATATTCCTGAACATCAGAATAGTTTGTCCCAAGTTGAGTAAATTTTGGAGGCATTACCTTGCCAGAGGAAGTATGTCAGATGAAAAATAAAGGAATTATGATTTGTAGGGATTTCATAAGACATGTTGGAAGCAAGTAATACCAGAGGACATAATTATTTTCTATGTAAAATGGTAAATTAAATAAAATGCTGATATTTGTTCAAGTGGGGGCAAGACAGACTGGGGCATTAGAAAAAGGAGCATTCATGTGTGGAAGTTTTGTAAGTTTCATAGGTGAGATGATATTAAGTAGAATGAAAATAGTATATTGACAATCTATAATATTATAATTGATACTAGACTTTTGGAATATGTGTGACAAAGAAACAAAAGAGAGTCCAAAAGGATAGATTAAAGGACAACATGTACGTGTGAGAAAATCTGTGGATATCTTTCAAATAAAAATATAGTCATCTAATGCTGACAAATGAAAAACACTTTCATCAAAGCATTTGAATACAAGATTAACTAAAAAAACAGATTCTGGCTGCTATGAACATAGTTGAACAAATGTTTTTGTAGTATGATTGGGCATCTCTTAGGTATATTCCCAAGAGTGGTATTGCTGGATCCTGAGATAGATTGACTCCCAATTTCCTGAGAAACTGCCACACTGGTTTCCAAAGTGGTTGCACAAGTTTGGATTCCCACCAGCAATGGATGAGTGTTCCCCTTACTCCACATCCTCTCCAGCATAGGCTATCATTGGTGTTTTTGATTTTGGTCATTCTGACAAGTGAAAGATGGTATCTCAAAGTCAGGACTGCGAGGGGTTGGTCCACCCACTGAGACAGTGTGCCTGATCTAATGGGAGCTCACCAAATCCAGCTGGACTGGGACTGAACGAGCATGTGACCAAACCAGACTCCCTGAATGTGGCTGACAATGGGAGCTGACTGAGAAGCCAATGATAATGGCACTGGGACTTGTTTCTACTGCATGTACTGGCTTTTTGACACCCTAGTCAAAGGTACCCTGCCCTCTCTTAAGACTGGAGAAGGAGGGAGGCGCATGAGTGGGGGAGCAGGAGGGAAATGGGAGGAGGGGAGTAAGTAGAAATTTTGAATGGAAAAATAAAAAATATAAAAAATGATAAAGAAATATAGAAGACAAAAAAGTAGCTCTGCTGTATATAAATGGCAGTTCAAAAGAGAAATCAATGAAACACCACCTTTCAAAATAACCTCAAATAATACAAAATATTTTGGGGTAACTCTAACTAAGCAAGTAAATGATTTGTGTAATAAAAATTTCAGGTCTTTGAAGAAAGAAATTGATACAGATATCAGAAGATAGAAAGATATCCTATGATTATAGTTTTGTAGGATTAACATAGTAAAGGTGGCCATCCTACAAAAAGAAATGTACAGATTCAATTAAATCCTGATTTAAATCCAATATATTATTTTACAGACCTTTAAAGGACAATTTTCAACTTCATGTGATGATGATGGAAGTCACGAAACAATCCCACACCAGTTTAGAATTATGAATAATAAAAGAGTTATTTATTTAAGGGAAAAACTTACAGAACACTGTCCTATATAATAGTCCTCTGTGCAAACAGGAACAGAGTCTAGCAGCTGGAAGTGGAGCTGGAAGCAAGAGAGCAGGCCCATACTTTACAACTGTTTTTTTTTTTTTTGGTGCAGTTCTTACTTAGTTTTTATTAATAATCATAAACTTAACTCTGCAATCCAGCTAGACTTGAAGGGGAATGAGGAAAATAAGGAACCCAAAGAACTTCAGTGAGAGCAGAGATTACAAGGTACTACAAGCAGATGGGGCTAGGGCACTCTCCTAAGCTACAGAAGGAATGGTCTGGTGGGTAAGAAGCCTGCAAATCAAAAGAATTAGAGTTGTCCACAGCCGGAAATGGTGATCTTCTTGCTGGTCTTGCCATTCCTGGACCCAAAATGCTCCATGGCTTTCACAATGTTCATGCCTTTTTCACCTTCCCAAAGACCACATGTTTGCCCTCCAGCCACTCAGTCTTCGTGGTGTAGATAAAAACCTGGGAACCGTTTGTGTTTGGTCCAGCATTTGCCATGGACAAGATGCCAGGACCTGTATGCTTCAGGATGAAGTTCTCATCCTCAAATTTTTCTCCTTAGATGGATCTGCCTCCAGTGCCATTATGGCGTGTGAAGTCACCACTCCTGGCACATGTATCCTGGAATAATCCTGTGAAAGGAAGAACCCTCATATCCAAATCCTTTCTCTCCAGTGCTCAGAGCACGAAAGTTTTCTGCTGTCTTTGGAACTGCTTTTAGAGTATCAGAGACCCTGCCCAAGTGGGCTGGTCTCTTAAAGGCTATTGGCTGGAGGAGCAGAATGTGCTCCCACAGCAATGTGGAAAAACCAAACCAAACAAAACCAGGACAACTCAAATAATCCTAAATACTAGAACAACTGTTTGAGGTCTCATCATTCCCAATTTCAAGNAAAAAAAAAAAAAAAAAAAAAAAAAAAAAAAAAAAAAAAAAAAAACATGGTATTGCTATAAAAACAGACATGTTGATCATAGAAATTGAACTGAAGAAAGAAGCCAGAAATATATACTGGAAAAAAGACAGCATCTTTAACAAATTGTGCTGGTCAAGTTGGATGTCTGAATGTAAAAGAATTCAAATTGATCAATGCTTATCACCCTATGAAAAACTGAAGTCAAAGTGGATCAAAGGCATCAACATGAAACCAGACACACTGAACTTGATAGAAAAGAAAGTTGGGAATAATCTTGAACACACTGGCACAGGAGACAACTTTCTAAACAGAAGACCAATAGTGCAGACACGAAAATCACCAATTAATAAATGGGACCTCATGACACTGAAAAGTTTATGTAAGGCAAAGGACATTATCATTTGGATAACCCGGTAACCTACAGAATGGGGAAATATATGTCCAGCTCCACATCTGATAGAGAACTAACTTCCAAAATATATCAGAAACTCAAGAAACAAGATGTCAAAAAACAAGATAATCCCATTTAAAATGGAGTACAGATCTAAACAAATACTTCTCCACAGAAGAATTTTGCAAATGACTGAGAAACTTAAATGTTCAACACTTTTAGCTCTCAAGGAAATGCAAATCAAAACTACTCTGATATCCTAGCATACATCTATCAGAATGAGCCGAGATCAACAATACAAGTGATAACTCATTCTATCAAGGATGTAGAGCAAGAAGAACACTTCTACATTGCTGATGGGAATGAAAACTTGTATAATAACTTTGGAAATCAATATATGTTTTTCAGAAAGTTGATACTTGATCTACTTCAAGATCCAGCTATACTGCTCTTGGGTATATACCCAAAGGACACCACAAGGACACTTACTGTACTTTGTTCATTACAAGTTTATCTATAATGGACAGAAACTGGAAACAACTTAGATGTCCCTCAATCAAAGATTGGATAAAGAAAATATAGTACATCTACACAGTGTGGTGTTACTCTGAAATTCAAAAAATAACATTGTAAAATTTGCAGGAAAATGGATGGAATTAGAAAAATATCATCCTGAGTGAGGTAACCCAGACATAGAAATATGAACATTTTCTTATAAGTAGATATTAGTCACAAATTAAATGATAAATAAACTATGATAAGTAGACTGAGAAAGGATAGGTAAAGTTAAGGAGTCCAGGGGGACAACTGAATCTCCCTTTCAGGGAGAAATAGAATAAATATTATGGGGTGGGTTGGGACATGAGAAAGTTAGGTTGAGTGAGAGTACAAGGAGAGATGGCGGGGACTGAGGGTATTTAGGGGTGTTGTTACAGCCTAGTGCAGTAGAAAATTCCTGGAATGTATGAAGGTGATCCTCATGTGGAATAATAGTAATGGGCAACATGATATCTTTTTTTTATTTTTCTTTTTATTTTTTCATGTTTATACAAAATTTTATTTTTATTTATTTTTTTAAATTTATTTATTTATTAAAGATTTCTACCTCCTCCCTGCCACCGCCTCCCATTTCCCTCCCCCTCCCCCAATCAAGTCCCCCTCCCTCATCAGCCCAAAGAGCAATCAGGGTTCCCTGCCCTGTGGGAAGTCCAAGAACCACCTACCTCACAATGGGGATGTTCTATTGGGAACTCACCAAGGCCAGCTGGCCCGGGTCTGAAAAAACATGGTATCTTTTTTTTTAATTAACAAAATTTCTTTATCAAATTTCATTTTATGTACCCTAAAACTGCTCACCTCCCAGTCCCTCTATATCTTCTCCTTAGTTCTGCAATGCCCCCCCAAATTAAAAAAAATAATAAATCAAACAAAACCAAAACAAGCAAACAAACAAAACCAAAAAGAAAAGCAACATCAACAACAACAAAACCGAAAAGAAAAGGAAAAACCTCTTTGCTCCTTTGTCTTTTCCAGCTCTTCAACACGTCTTCCTTCATCCTAATGACATTGAGAGCCATGATGCATCACACAGTTTCTGCTTTTGTCCAATTACTTTTACTTAAAAAAATGTTCATAGCCATGAATCATTGGCCTTGTTCAAGGCCTCTGGTTTCTGGTACACCATCATCACCAGATTCTCACTCAAACTCCTTTCGACTATCCCACAGCTGCCCCAACTCATGAATATCCAACAAGTATCCTTCCACAGGACAAATCCCTTCATGAGCTCCAGATGGGCCTAGATAGATAGGGTAGATATTAGGATGGGGCAACTTTAGTTTAAGCTGTGGGCCTTGGTGGTAGTTGAGTTAGTCAGTCCAGGCCACTGCTACTCTAAAGTGAGGGGTGAGCCAACTCCACTATGCCCATGCCATCAGGGTAGTTCTCCTTCACCGGTGGTGAGGACTGAGGTATATCTCCCCAGTGCTGTGGTGGGGATCTCTCTTGCTGCAGTGCCGAGCAAGGGGCAGGGTGTTGGAGACCAATTTTGACAAAAATACCACTTACCAGGGTAGGGGCATGGGGATCAGAAAAGTAGTAAAGAGGACAAAGACACAAGTACAAATAATAAAACAGAAAACATAGTATAGTATCAGGAGGGAGTTCCAGTGAATACTAAAATAGTCTGTGTTTAATTTCTAATTACTGAAAATACCCCTGACCCCAAAAGGTAGGAGTAAGATTAAAAAAAAAAAATCTGCATTAACATGATACAAGGAAATGAACACTCCAATTGAAGATTGGGGCTGCATTTTTAGGTAAACATTTTGTTGCTAAAAGAAAACAAATAATGCTTATACCTTATGAAAAAACATTTTGTAGGCAAAACACTTCCTGTGTGGAATCCATTGTTATCTTCTTAAGGGAAAAGGAAATTAGTTGGATCCTTAGACTTTTGTTTGGAGTAGAAACATATCTACTTCTCTCTATTCCTGAAATACAAGTCTGAATATTAGCTGCATCTGTTGACAATAATCTTGAGAGAGCAGAACTCTCTAAATCTAGGTGGGACCTTTGTTTGAGGTAGAAACAGACAATAAACTTGAAGAAAAAGAAGTAAGTTGCAACTCTCTGAGCTTTGGTCAAGGTGGAAATAGGCTCACATTTTTGGGTGTCCACAGCAGGGTCAGCTATCCCAGAGTCAACAAAGGATGGGACAGCTCATCATGGCTCTCTAATTTTACCACACATTATTCCTGTGCCCCCAAGGTGACCCAAACCACAGATATCAACACAAACCCCAGTAACAGCAGGACCAGGGACTGAGAGATGGCCCTGGTTAACAACCAAGAATGTTGCTAGGACCCAGCTGACATTCTGGCTCTGGGTGAAAGAACAGGCCATTCAGTTTAGGATGGCTCTCATAGTGGCATACCCTCAGACACCAGCAAGGTCACAGATTGTGGTTTTAACCCTGGACTTCCATGTACCTTTCGGTGGTCAAATGGGCTTAGGACTTAGACCCTCACTTTGGCAGTACCACAGACCCAGACAAGGTTCTTGGCAGCAGCTGGGTCTGGATGTCACCATTGCCCAAAGTGGCAGCACAGGATACTCAAACCAGCCTGGCTCCAATGGCAGTATGGCTGTTGGACACTAGCATGGCCCCAGATCTTGGGTATCCACATGGCTTTTTATGGCAGCAGAAACCTCAGACATGAACACATACTGGCTGCATGCAGTAGGGCCATAGACCCAGACATGGCCCTCAGCTGTAACTCTGGCCTGGACATCAACAAGGCATCAGGTAGCAGTGCAGACCACTCAGATCTTCATAGCTCCAGCTGCAGCATGGCTCTCAGCCACCAACACACTCAGGTGGCTGACATGACCCCAGGTATCCACATGGCCCTCAGTGGAACCATAGGCCAGAACTTCAACACAGACTCCATCTACGGAAATCAACAGAGACCCTGGCTGCAGTAGGGACATGGACATGACAAAGAGTCTTAACTAGCAATCTATTGTGTCCAGGCAAGACTTCCAGTAGTGGCACTGGATGGCATTCAGTTTAGCTTTTGACCAAGGGAGTCCAGTTGAAATTATCAAACAACCCAAACTGTGTCGAAGACAAAGGGTTGCTCTCTAAAAACTGATAAGCAGACCCATTGTCAAGGATAAGACCCACACAACTCATTGAACATGTAGAAATCAAGCAGGAACCTACATCCCCTTGCTCTAGTCTCTTTAGTAGGAAAAGGTATCGTAAAGGATACCAAAAAAATGTTGACATCAACACAGTCACAAATCCTTTGACCTACTGCTGCTACATTTATTTGCTGCAGTTAAGAGATAACATCTTCATAATTCAAACATGAAATATAGATCAGTATCGCTCCTGGAGTCTTCTAGGCTTTTGGTGACTCACTGGGAATGCAGAGACATCTAGACTCATGTACTTAGCAGCTATCAGATTTTTAGATTTTCCAGTGTAAAGGCAGCAATTATTGGACTACCCATACTATACTCAGTGAGCCAATATCTTAAATCACCTCTTAATTCATACTCATTCTGTCCATTCTGTTCCTAGAGAGTCCTAGAAATTCATATTCATAATTGAATCTTTTACTGGAAAAATACTAACACTGAACATCTCAAAATGTAAACAATCCATTGTCTTGTTCCTGTTTGATAGCCAGCTCATATTTTTGTCATGTTTCTATCCTGCTTTATTCAATAAGGACCTTCTATACATATTGGATCTCTTATCTTCTTTGTCCCTTGGATTGGAAAATACTAGTTCAAAAATTAGAGGGTGAAAGCACAGAGAAGTAAATGTTTCTTCTTGTGGCTCTCACTTTAAAGCCTTTTGAAAATAGAGAACATGGCTCATCAAGAAGTCGTGTGCTTTTATTGGATTCTTTCCCAGAATCTAATGCTTTTGATTTGGTTTATAATTTCTTCACTGCCTATCATTTTCTCTGAAGTAAATTGGTGCTTCCAGGATCAGACATGTCTCACTGTCAAGAAAAGCCTTATAATATTAAAATATTTCAAATGCAATATCCTGTAGGTCTTTGAAGTGTTTGAAGATAACCTATCTATCTAGATATATTTGTTTAACCTTGAAATCATAACTAATATGACTACCAGTTTGATTATTGTACATGGCTAACTACTAAGCTGTATTTCTTAATTATAAGTTACATTTTTAAATGAGTTGCATAAGAACAATATCCGAGACAAGAGTAGAAACATAATATAGTATAACAAAAATAACTTTAAATTTTTATCAATAAACTAAAACCCATACCAATGCAAATTATTTAGAGATTTGTGGCTGCTTTTTTATGTGGGAATTCCCTCTGTATCTGTGATTACCACTGATAAATAAAGGAACTGCTTTGGACCTGAACCAGAGTTATAGGGAAACAGAGCTAGTTGGGGAAAACTGAATGCTGGGAGAGAGAAGGCAGAGTCAGAGAGAAGCCATGTAGCCCTGCCAGAGACAGATGCTAGAACATTAGTCAGTAAGCCACAGCAACATGGCAATACACAGATTAAGAGAAATGGGTTAAATTAATATGTAAGAACTAGCCAATAAGAAGCTAGAGCTACTGGCCCAAACAATGATTTAATTAATACAGTTTCTGTGAGATTATATTGGAGCTAAACAGCTGGGAACAAACTAGCAGCTTCCCTACTACAGCTTTTTGGTTAATGTAGATTCAATAATCTACCCTTCTATCTCATTATTTATATATCACATCTATCTCTTTTTCTTTAGAAAAAGATTTATGAATTTAACACCTTTATATAGCTTTTCTCATGATCATGATCAATAACAACTTGTAACCACCACCCTCAAATGATGACAAACATTCATAATCCATCTTTTTGGAATGTGGGTGTTGTTTTCTATAGACTGATTCCTGTTTTCTGGGGGCACTGAAATCTTTGGGGAACTTTGAGAAAATCAAGATAATGGTTATGTCCTGACAGAAGTAGTCTGTAAGGATGGAGCATCTCAGCCAGCAGCCTTGAAACTGCTATGGATGCAGAACTCTGAAGAAAATGCAATAAAGACAGTTTTTCTGAGATATTGAATCACCTGGATCATTTATTTTTATTGGTGTCTTGATCTGAAAATGCATAAAATTTAAATGGTAAAACACATATCTGCATTGGTACAAATGTAGACTGTATGCTGTATACAAGTTAGCCAATTTTTTTATATTTGAGTAGGTAAAATGTACATTATGTGTCTTATACTTTTTCTAGGTTTATTTATTTATGTCTGAAGCAAGGATTTTTGGGATTCTTCCTTGATTAAACCTGGTCATCTTTAACCATGAATCCATAGCCTTTTATTTTCTTTGGGAACAAAAGCACAACCTCTTCCCCGAAAGGAATACATCTTTTGACTTCCATTTTAAAGTCAAGACATTTTAAAAATATATCAGTTGGCTTAATTCAGCAGCCTTCATAATCTAATGTCTCTTAGCAGCTATCTCTAATACATCAGCAATCAAAAAATTTAAAGGCAACATCACAATATACAAGATCCATACTCCTCATGCATTTTCTATCTTTATATTTTTTTATTATTTTATTTCACTTGAAAACTTGATTACTGTTAACTATTTTTCTGTAAATGTCTATATCCTTTCTCTTTTCTCTCCTAAGCTTATGTACATTTATAATCACACTGTAACTTATTTAGAGGTATTTTTTTCTGTCTTAATTTCTCTTTACTGCACATCTGTAACCTTTTCTGTCTGCAAGAGTGTTGCTGGGCCCTAATATGATCTTCCTGGGAGTGAGTGAGAAGGCACAATGTCAACATCTCTGACATTGGGAGTCAAGTAGAAGCCACACAGCAGACTAGTTCATTTAGCAAAGTGGAAAAACTTATAAACCATCCCAGCACCCAGGAATTCTGATCAATTGACAGTTTGACATCACGTGGTTGTCCCTCATTGAATAGGCATGAGCAGGACCTCTGATAGTGCCTATTGCTAGGCCCTCAGGAAACATCACTTGGTCATCCCTCATTGACTAGGCATTAGCAAGACCTCTGACAGCACCTGTTGTTAGGCAGTCAGGATTCATCGCTTGGTCATCTCTCATTGATGAGGCATTATCAGGACATACAAGGAATATTCCAGGATTGCTCCCTTTTGGTCTAGTAGGCCTTAACTTCCTATGTACCCACCCTTTTTAAAATTTATTACATGGGCGCTCAGCAGGAGCTAGAGTTCTTGGCCCAGGACTTATTAATCCCACCACAGGAGTGCTCAGCAACTAGCACCTGTTTTAGGTTGCCTGTTGAACAAGCTCTTACCCATCATTGACTATCATACCTCCAAAGTGCATTTATTCCTTTAGAGCTTTCAGGGTTAGTGGACTAGGCAGTAGCCTTTTGAATTACAGATAACCAGGCATGCATAACTTCCCATGGAAGACTACGAGAAGAATGCCTAAGAGTCATTAAAACCTGAAGAGTCACCTTACTTGCTGTCTGCTGATTTTGGATCTCCTGTAGGAGAATGTAAAAAGAATAAAGATTGACAATACCCGCCTACCAATTAATGCATATGTGAGCATCCAGGAGGTATCAAATAGCCTTTCTATATTATGCTAAACTTTTTTCAAAAAATGAGAAGTCAAAGGCTATAACCTCTGCCCTTAATAAATCAATTAATTTGGGAGCAATGAGAGCAAGAAAGAGGAATATACATTACCCACACCGGATTATTTCCTCCTTAGTGAAAGCAGGCTGATTCATGGCTGGGCATACATCTCTTACTGGGATCCATATTGTCATTGTGGCAGTCTGAGGAAATACATAACTATACCTTCTCCCATGGGTTAACAGGGGGCTGGTGGCTGCCATTTTATGGAGATAGGACCGCTCCATATCACCAGGGTCAGGGGTGTGTTCCTTACAGGGCTTGTCAGATGGACTGAGCCCCTTGTCATTAAAACTGAGAAAGTTCATATGGAAAAGGAACTCTGTTAAGGCTAGATGAGGATCTCTCCTATCCTCTGGTGAGATTGTCCTGGCAAACAGCTCCTTAAGAAGTCTATTGCTCCTCTCCAAAATGGCTTGTCCCTGTGGATTTTAGGGGATGGCAGTAGTATGGGAAATATTCCAAGAGTCCAGAAAGTCATTCAATTTTTGAGAGGCATAGGCAGAGTAATTATCAATCTTAAGTGCCCAAGGTACCTCCATAACTACTGTGACCAACTTAAAGCCCTTGAAAGCATTGATGGCTTTCACTCCATAAAAGGAAAGGTCATAAACAAAGGAATGAACAGGTATCTATTATCACATGAACATATTTAAGATTGCCAAAGGGGGCATAGTACATAACATCCATCTGCCAGATGGTGTTTGTCAACAAGCCCCGGGTATTAACCCCTGTGTGTTGAAGGGGTAACTTAACAGCTTTGAAGGCCAGATTAGAAATCTGTTAGTAATAGGCTTGATAGCCAGTCTGTGCCTGATGGATGAATCAACAAAGTTACCTCGTCCAGTGAGCATGTCAAGGGTAACTGGAACATTATTTAAGATGTTCGTTCATGCTTGAGTTTCTGCTTGATTCTCATAAACTGATTTCCAGCTACGAAAGGTAACAGGCTCTAGCACAGCTTTGAGCAGCCTATACCAATCAAAGTAAATCTGACCTGTTCAAGATAAGGTGAATCTGGGACCAACTTATTAGCCACCTTCTGAATATTGGAGAGTTCAGCTATGGGGTTAGGAATGCACAGCTAATTAATGCCCCTCCCCCGGTTTCCACCGACCTTTGATGCCTGAGACAGGAAGGTGTGGAGGTTGGGGTGGTCATACTGCAGTACAAAGAAATTTCTGCCCTCAAGAGCAGGTGAACCTAAAGGCACTTTACCCCAAGAGTACCACAGTGAAGGTGAAGCTTCAGCAGTGGGAGTGGAGCTGATGGGGAAGTGGCATGTGTGGTTTTAACTGTGCCCACACTCTCCATAGCAGGTCCCTTGATTCTGAACTGTCTGTGTCATCATTGTACACAGAGAGATCAGACATGGGAGGGACAGAGGAGATGTAGATGTTACCCATTTTGTTCCTTCCTAACTGGACAGGCAGACAAGCCTAACAGACAACAAAAAAGGAAAGGATTAGAGGGAGTCCCAGGACATACCTAATGAAGGGAATGAAGGGCCTTTCAAAAGAAGGAAAAGATGGGGGTCCCAGTGCTTACCTGCTGAAGGAATGGAGGTGACTCTTCACCAACAATAAATTTGTTGGTGAAGTCTTGGAGGCACTGTCCAGAAACACAGGTTAGGAGAGGAAGATGACTAGAGCCTGTTACAGGCAAAACACAAAAGTTACAGCCACAACGAAAAAAAAAAGAACTCTGACCAGGTGACCTCAAAACCTGTGTTAGAAGTCCCTGTTCTGGGCACCAGATGTTACTGAACCCTTACATCTTCCTTGGGCGAGTGAGTGAAAGGCAAAGTGTCAACATCTCAGACACTGGGAGTCAGGCAAAAGGCATACCCAGAAGCAAACCTTAAACCCATCACACTTCTTAGCTCAGGGTGCACTGGTTTGGCTCATGCTGCTCACTCAAGATGGCAACCAGCAGCTGGGAAACATGTCTCTGTACCATGGCCAACATGAGAGACATGAGACTAGGAAGCAGTGTTTGGCTCCATTTTTTTTTGACTTTAAAAAAATCATTTTCAGAAATTATAGGGATAAGGGTGTTGGATGTTGAGCATCAATTTGTTGTCAGAGTTTTCTGTCCCACCAGCTAGCTTCAGAATAACCACACAGAGACTTATTAATTATAAATGCTCATCCAATAGCTTAGGTGTCTTAATAACTAACTCTTACAATTTAAATTAACCCATATTTCTTATCTACACTATACCATGTGGCAGTGTGTTTTTTCAGCACAATAATGTTTATTTCCTGTTTCCTCTGTGGATGTTTGATGACTCTGCCCTCCTTCTTTCCAGAGTTCTCAGTCTGGCTATCCTGCCTAACCTCTTCCTTCGTAGCTATGGACAGCTGGTTCTTATTAATCCAGTGGGAGTGATACATATTCACAGTGTACAAAAGGATTATTCAATAGCAATGGAGCACCATGCATTTACACTCCTAACCTATGTCTGACCTGGGCATATTTCTAGGTGAGAGAGAGAGATTGGATAACTCCTTTCTTCTATTCTTGACTCTATACCCAAAACCACATGCCTGAAGCTGCTAAGTTCTTCTGGTTTGGGGGCCTGAAACGAGGTCCCTTTGTGCAAATGCATTTTCACTAGCTTTCTGTTATCAATGGTTTCCTCTACTGTCTAGGATTGGCTGTCCTGGAAGTCAATCTGTAGATCAGGCTGGCGTCAAACTCAGACATTTCCCTGTCCTTGACTTCTGAGTGCTAGAATTAAAGGTGTGTGTCATCATGCCTAGCCTTAAGCTTTTCTTTTACTCATTTTCACTTGTACTTAATTCCTTTTCCCAAGTTGGAAGCTTAACTGAGTGGGGTCTTCCTCTGAGGTCACCACCCCCTTTATTCCTATTAGCTTCAGACTTTTCCTTAATCTGCTCACACTTCCTAATGACCCTTCTTAAAAAACTGTATATATGTAAGTTTTCTTTGTTAAACTTGTTCCTTTTTATTTTAGATCTTCATAAGTCTTCCCACTAATAACTGCAGGACACAGTCAAACTAGGTAATTTGGAAATCTCTTCTGCCAAAGCTGGTAATCTGCAACTCTTCATTTTAGTCTCAAGCAGAATTTTTGAACAAGAAGAGAAAGCAGCCACATTCTTTGTCAAAATGTCACAAGAATAGTCTCTAGATGATATAATAAACCTCTTCCCTGACACCTCTTGAGTCAGACCCCAACAATTCAAATCACCTTCTGAACTTCCGAACTTCCATGACCCTACGAGAATGGCCCATAAGCCCTATGTAAAGCATTCAACTGCTTTTCTAAACCAAATTTCCAAACTCCACATTCCTCCAAATATAGAGCATAGTCAGTCAATCAGAGCCGTACCTGACTTCTGGTACCAACTTCTGTTTTAGTTAGGTTTTTATTGCTGTAAAAGAAATACCACGACCATGTTAACTCTTACAAAGGAAAACACGTAATTGGGTCTTTCTTACAGTTCAGGATTTAGTCTGATGATAGATTAATGATAATATGACAGTAAGCATGACAGCATATAGGCAGGCATGCTGCTGTAGAGGTAGCTGAAAGTCCTGTATCTAGATCAGCAAGCAGCAATAAAAGAGAGTGCCACTGGGTCTAGCTTATGCTTCTGAAACCTCAAAGCCCATCCCCCATAACACATTTCCTCTACCATGCCATGTCTACATCAACAATGCCGCATCTCCTAAGCTCTGTCAAGTACTGCCGGTATGTCAAATGGTAACTGTTTACATTTATGAAAAAGTGCGAGGCAGTATAAGTGTGGAGTCTCCATTTTGAACTTCCACCAAAAGTTCACCAATTGTTTTTATTCACTATAGGACATGCACTTCCCATTACTTTTATATTAACCATCTTAATGCATATGTTTTGATATCTTAGCATTTATGATTTATTTTCTTCTGATGACTAATGGTGCTCAGTCATCTTTCCATGTACTGGGTGGCCATTTACATACCTTATTTAAATGCATTTTGTCCAGATTAGTTGACTTTTAAAAATTAAATCTGTTTTTATTATTAGATGGTCAGAATTCCTTATATAGTTAGCTTTTAGCCCAACATATTTGTATATATTTTCTCTCATTTTATGACTTATGTTACTTTCTTAATAGAATAACTGTGTCCTTCCTTTGATAAGTAATATTTTTACATACATTTAACTCAAATTTCTGTTCTATACATGTGTTTGTGCCACTTTTCAGAATCTATTCCATTTCCAAGGATGTATTTTTTCTCATATGAACTATAGTTTTATCTTTACATTCATGTATTTAACTCAACTTGAGTTAACTTTTGCATAGAGTCAAATAAACTTGCAAGCTGATTCTTTCACATGTTTCTGTCCAATAAACCTTGTTGATGGTATTCTGCATTTGCCTGTTGAATTGCCTTGCCTCTTTTGACAAAAACTGATCATAGATACAACAGGTACTTCTGGCCATTAATTACAACTTCTAAATAAATATTTGTAAACATTCATTGTCACCCTTTCTTGTTTTAGAATTGCTTTGTTTTAATGCATAAAGTCAGAAAGTTTGAGTACATAGTTTTCCTTTTAGAATATGTTTTTGCTACTCTACAGCTTTTAGGGTTCATATAAATTTTCGCAACTAACATTTAAAAAAATTGTAAGTTATTTGCTATCCTAAAAATCAGTATCAAATTTATGTAATAGCTTGGAGATAAATGCTATCTGAAAAAATGTGATCTATATCAGAAATTATGAAATATTTTTATAATTTCCAGTATTATTTTGTGTAATGATACTTGCAATACCTTAATAAAAACTTACCTTTATAAAATCAATATAATTTTAAAAATTAGACAGGAAAAAGCATTTTAATTTGCAAGGGCATGGATTTCATAAACATGTACTTAATGTTTTTCTTGTAAGTGTTTTAGTGGGGAGAGGTTTTAGTTCTCTTTTACAATGTTGATACTTTTTATTCCATCTTGTGAACCTACACAAAAAAATTTCCAAAACAATATCGATAAAATACTTTGAAAAGAGTTTTGCTCTGAAACATAAATGAATAATTAATATTCACAACTCATATAAATAATGATTCATCTATTTTAATTTTTATTATATATCAGTGTTTATCCAGCATAGATGAAAGTATACTGCTTGTGTGTCTAGCGCCCATTGAAGACAGAGGAGGGCATCAGCTCTTCTGAACCTGGAGTTATGAAGAATTGTGAGCTGCCATGTAGGTTTTGGAAACAAACAAGAGTCCTTGGTAAAGCAGGAAGTTCTCTTACCCAATGAGCCGTCTCTCTAACCTCTAATAAATGCTTTTAATTAAAATACAGAAGGATTATTTTAGTTCTACTTTTAGGACTGATTTTAGTGTAAAAGTGGCAAGTATATAAAATTATCCATTGGCATGTATTGAAGCAGTCATGTGTTTCTGTTTGTTTTATATTTTCACAGTATGTTTCAGCAATATAATTTGAGATGTTAAAACACCTTGTGAACACTGGGTTAATTGTTATATAATCTTTGTATGAGATTGTTAACTTTGGTCAAGAAAAACTGAACAAGCATTAAAATTTTGGGAAATGGAATGAAATCATTAAAAGGTCAAGTAATAATAATCAAACAGAAGAGCAGAATAATTGTACTGGAAAATTTGCTAGAATTCAACAGCAGATAAAAATCAAACAAGTGAAACATGATGAAAAGTCACCGAACTTTTCATAAAGTCAAGTTCAATAAGAACATTTTTATTAAAAGAAAAAAGCTGAGGAAAGGTGATGTGGGAGTGATTTCTTATTAATAAAGAAACTGCCTAGGCCCATTTGCATTTGATAGGCCAACCCTTAGGTGGGTGGAGAAAACAGAACAGAATTGTGGGAAAAAGAAGCTGAGAGAGAGTCGCCATGATGCTCCCACTCCAGACAGACGCAGGTTAAGATCCTCTCTGGTAAGCCAGCTCATGGGCTACACAGAATATTAGAAATGGGTTAGAACAATATGTAAGAGCTAGCCAATAAGAAACTGGACCTAGCCGGGCCAGGCAGTGTTTGAAAGAATACAGTTTCCGTGTAATTATTTCTAGGTATAAGCTAGCCATGCGGGCGGCCGGGTGCCGGGGACGCAGCCCTGCCGCTCCTAATTTCAACAGAAAGGAAGTTTAAAAGACTCATAGGATGCCATCATATATACCTGTTATATTATTAGTTTTAATCTTGAAATAATATATAATCACTTGAGAGACACTTCCATATTTTAGATATGGTCCTGATTGTAGATGCTTGACGTTTTTGTTGTTTTGTTTGCCCATCATAATGGGCTATGTTCTAAAACTGTCATTCATAAGTTTCTTTAAGTTCCTTTGCTCAGAGTATTTTATCACAGAAATAAAACAATACATTTAGGCAGAAAAATAGTACCAGGTGTGGGGTAATTATTGTGCTAAAATTTCCTATGGAGTTCTACTTGGTTTTAGGCTATAGGAACTGATTTTTGGGAAAAATGTGGACAAGTTTGTAACTTTGATTTACAAAATTCCTTGAGTGATAGGAGAGCATAATAGGCCATTATGATGGAAGCTTAGAAGACAAGAATGCTAAAATAAATGAAGACAGCAGAGGCCTGACTTATTAAATTAGGAGGTGGAAAGGTATTCTATCAGGAACTGGGATAGAGGACAGTCCTTTTATATTTTGGCCAAAAAGCTTATTTAATTCTCCTTATGTTCTTAGAACTTGAATTAAGTTCAATTTAAAGACAATGGAATAATTTCTTGGGTAAGAAAAAATTGTGTGAGCAAGGTAACAATTTCAGACAATGAAAGTTCAACAAAACAGCTGTAATTGTTAAAGAGATTAGCACCATTAAAGAGAAATTTAGCGTTCAGTGCTGGGATAATGGGATATATCCCTTTATAGAAAGGCCATGCCCAACCATAGGCTCCAACTTGTAAAGTTGCAAATGTATGTAAAAAAAAAAGAAGCTTGAACTGAGAATGTCACAAAGCATCTTCCTTGATCTTTGAAAGCGCCATCCTTTTAGAAGAGTGCTTCCTCAAGTTGAACACATAGATACTGAAGCAACTCTGACACAAAGGAAACATGGTCCATTCCTTGCTGGCAGCAGAAATTGGCATTGTTTTCCACATAACATTGGTTTTGGAGCAATGAAAGACACAAGATTAAGAGAGTCAAGCTATGCTGAGAGCAGTAGGAATAGTCTTCCTTAGGGCAGAGAAAATCAATTGGTTACCAAATACCAAATGGTCAGCCCTGAGAACATATATACAGGTAACATTATACATACTGAAAAAGTTGTTCTTAGAATATATATAGTTGTAATCTCAAAAAATGACTTCAAGTTACAAAATAACAAAAAGATAACAGACAGAATAGTTCTAAGTCTTTGATATCCTAATTTTTTATTTTATATATATAAACAAAAGTAGCCTATTTATATCACATAATAGAAATGCTTTTAATTTTTTTGCAGAACCTTTATAGTAGTCTCCAAATTAATTATACTAATTAACATTCTAAAAACTATATGAAGTAGCTTATTTCCTGTTATCATTCTAACCAAAAGTTGTTATTTTTACAAATAATTTTATTATTTCAGAATTCCATATAATATATTTTGATTTTATTAACCTTTCACTTTTCTAACTCTTTCCAAATCATCCCCCACCACAGTAATCTCCAAACTTTTTGTCAATTGGTTTTTAATAACTCACCCATTTCTACTTCTGTAGGCTGTATATTCCTGAATGTGAAGACATTTACTTAAACATGATTGATCTACCTAGGGACACAACCTTTAAGAAAACTGCATCTTCTCCCAGAAGCATTGAATTTTCAATAATTTCTGACCTAAGAGTGGGACTTTGTCACTATCTCCCTGCTATAACCTGGAATTTTGTTTGGCTGAGCTTACATGTTTTTATATGTTCTGTCATAAGCAATGTGAGTTGTCATATGTAACTTCCCTATTATATCTGGGGTAAAAGTATTTTTGTTTAGTCATCTACTATCTCTTACAATATTTCCACCACACTCTCGTCACATAATGATACCAGACCCATGGGTGAAATAGGTGTGTTATAGATGTCCCATTCAGGTCTGAAAACTCTGTAGTCTTTTTTTTACACTGTCCACATTAACTAGTTTTGTTTCTCTGTGCTGATCAACTACTGCAAACAGTGCTTGTCTGATGAAGTTTGAGAAATGCATAATATACATGTATAACCATAAGTCATTGGGAGATGGCTTAACACTGTGTCCATTTGTCAGTAAAAACATAGTAAGATCTGCCTTAGAGCCTATGAACTATATAGACATAGGTTCTTGGCCCTGATAATGGTGTCAGGCTTCGATTTCATATTGTTGGCCTTATACCCAATTAGAATGTGATTGATTATCCTCATAGATTCATGCCATCATTCCACCACTGGATATATCTTTTGTTGCAAATAGTATCTTATAGAATTTGTAATTGTGCAAGAGTGATCGGTTAATTTTTGCTTCCATTAGTGTGCATAACACTTTCTAGTACTGTGAAAGCTAGTCACTACATATGAAGCTCTCAAGTAAATCCCAGGTTTATTTCTTTGTGTTCTCTGGATCAATCATGTGGTTTCTTCAACAATAAGTCCATACCATTGTATTTGGTAGAGTAACCAAGAGCAACGGAAGTAGTCTGCAATATTCTGGGGTCAAGTACAACACACTGACCAGCAATTCTGAGGACATAATTCATTCCTGGCACTGGAACTAGTAGTATAAAAGTATAAACAGACTACAATCCACAGCTCCAGAGAAGCTGGGTGGCAGGGAAGACCCTAAGAAGGACATGTGGATTACCCTGGGAAGGAGAATTAGATGAGATCACCTGAGTATACTGGGACTGAGGGAGGTGGTACAGGGGAGGGGATGGAAGATGAGAATAAGAGGGAACAGGATGGTTGTGGGGGCAGAGGGCCAATGTGGGAGAGCAGTGAAAGAGAGACCTTCTTAAAGAGAGTTAAGAAAAAATCTGGTGCTGCGGAAATTCCCAAGAATCCACAGAGATGATGCTAGCTAAGACTCCTAGCAATGGTAGTGAGGGCTCCCTAACTGGTCTTACCCTGTAATCATATTGATAAATACCACAACTATCATCATAGAGCCTTCATCCAGTAGCTGGTGGAACCAGATGCAGAAATCCACAACCAAGTACCAGGCTGAGCTATGGGAGTACAGTCGAAGAGACGGAAGAGGGAATATATAAACAAGGGAGGTCAAGATCATGATGGAGAAATCTACAGAGACAGCTGAACCAAGTCCACAGAAACTCATGACCTCTAAACCAACATTTGTGGAGCCTCCATAGGACCGAAATAGGCCTTCCATATATGGGAGAGAGTAGTGAAGCTTGGACTAGCTGAGAGGCCCCTGGAGACTAGGATCTCTTCCTGGTGCATGAGATGGCCTGTTGAAGCCCATTCCCCATGGTGAGATGCCATGCTCAGGCTGAATGCAGGGAGGTAAGGCTTGGTCCTGCCCCAGGTTGGTGTGCTGGATTTTTTTGACTCCCCATGGAAGCCCTTACCTGATGGGAGAAGTGGACGGAGAATGGGTTAGGGGGTGGAGGCAAGAGGACATGGGAGGAAGGTGGAGGAAGAGCTGTAATTGGAATGTATAATGAAAATAATGAAGAAAGAAAGAAAGAAAGAAAGAAAGAAAGAAAGAAAGAAAGAAAGAAAGAAAGAAAGAACAGAAGGATGGGGAAAATTCATTTAATTAAAGTCCTTGTAAAAATAAAGCCAGTACATAATACTTTAAAAAGTAAAAAATAAAAACCATTAAAAAAGAAGAACAAAACTGTATCAATAAAGAACTGCACAAAATACACAAACTGCACAAAATACACAAACACATAAATGTGTGTTTTGTATTCATATATATGTCTGTATGTACATATACATATGCATGTTTGTATATATGTGTATATATGTATCTATATACTTGTGGATATATATATTACATATACCACATACAGACAAAAATAAAATATATCAACAAAATTGGAAAAATATTAAAATCAGTAATGAAAAGAAAATGGAACAAATGACTAAGAAATTTTAAAAATTCAAAAGAGCATTGTTTTCAGCAACAATATTTTTATGAAAGACACCTTGGGATAGTACTGCCCTCATTCAAGGCCACATATCCCTTTCTGATTAAATGTTTCTAAAAGTAATTTTGTAGACATGCTCTACGTAAGTCCTAGGAGGGACTTACAGAGTAATTGTAAATCCAGCACATTTGATAATTGTTAATTAACACTGAGTAGCACACTGAAAAATAGAAATAGAGTAGGCATTCCAAATGTGAAGGTGATATATCATGAAATATCCATAACACCCATAATGGCCCACAGATTCAATGTATCCTCTATTAAAATCAGTAACCAAGACTGAGCGATGGCTTTATAGGTAAAGACACTAGTTGTCAAGTCTGAAAACTCTAGTTCAGTCCCTGTGACCTATGTGACAGGAGGAGAAAACACATGTCTGGAAATTTTTCTTTATCTCCACAAAAGTTATATTCTATCAATTCATGCATTAATAGAAACCTGAAAACTCTTTGATAGTATTTGCATGAATGGATAGAAAATAAAAAGATAGAGAGTTAAAAGAGGTATAAGTATGAACATTTTCTAAGACAAGAAAGCTGAAGAGTATAGGTATAGATATTTAGATCAAAGTGGAAATGATCACATAGGCTCAAGCTGGATTGACCAAATCTTCCCAATATTAAAAAATAATTTTAGGGTGAGTGAAGATATGATCAGAGATAGAAATACACAAAAATATGGCTTTCATATTTTAAACAGAATTTGAAACACTTTTGAGTGTGCTGAGTTCTACGATGTGCCTGGTATGTAGTGTTATGAAATAGAGGCAAACATCTGTATGGAGTCCTAAAAGGGCTTTTCAGCATGAGTGATAGGTATCCATTCAACCATGGGGGGGCAGTAAGAGGAAATAAACAATGTAAAAATCTACTCTGCCTAAAATATTTCAACTCAAGCATAGTGAAAAAAAAAGCCTTCTTGTTCTTTGAAGGTAAATTGATGTACACATGTGTTAAAAAGCTTTAGTATAAAATAAAATACATCCCACCAATTCTTTGAATTTAGTAGTGTCATTATCACCATAGTATATGGGGGAGTTGAAATGAAAGTAACTTAAATGACATAACAAACAAACAGGAAGCCAAGAGTGAAGCCTTATAATGCCAGGAGTGGAGGACAAGAGAGTACAATGGATTTAAATTTTGTCTGGATTAGACAGGAAAACATTGTTTCTAAATAAATCAAGAATCAAAAAAGCCTTTGAAAGACGGGCCAGATAAAAGACTATTTTGGTCCTTTCCCTTGCAACCAAAAATAATGTTAGAAACACATAGAGAAAGGCAATGATACAGTCTCTTAAAACTTTTCTTATAAAATATCAAAAGATAATTGCTATAATATAATTACATTTTAAATAATTTCATATAACCATGCATGAAATTAAAGAACATTATAATGAAAAATTGTACAAATTCATTTTCTCAATATTAACATTCAATAATATGATATTGACATTTACATTTATTAAAGGAACTAATACAGCTTATTTTTATATAACTTGTTATAAAAAGTGACAAAGTATCCATGTAGTTAATTTATAGACACTCATGTATGTAAGTTTGTCAGAGTTAACTAATCCAGTAGGTTAAATGTATAATGCAATAAAATTAGTATAAAAATGAAAATACAGAAAAACTCATAACTCCACCTTTGCCTCCAATATTTCCTGCTTTTGACATTGTCATAACATCAACATCATCTATAATTAGTTTGATTACTCATTATCCATTTTAATAATGGGATATACATCTATTATTATTCATGATTCAATAATTAGAAGCTGCAGCATTGTGCATACCCAAACTTTATAAAGAATTATTTCCACTATTCTTTGCAGTTGAAACTTTATAGTACATATTAAATCATATAACTTGGTTCATAAGTTACAGACAATTGTAAAAGGGATAAGGCTAGGAAAATCTTTTATTGGGGTATGAAATGCTTTGTGTGACTTTTCAGTGTACCCATGTCTCAATGTGCAAAAATTACTAGTGTCTATATACACCAATAATAAATTTGTTGAAAAATAATTTTGAAAGAGATGGCATTCATAATAGCTTTGAAAAATGCATATCAAGGAATAAACCTTACAAATGAGGTGAAAGATTTCTACAAAATAAACTTTAAGACATCAAAAATATTTGAAGATATTAGATGTTAGAAAAATCTTGTATTTGCTTGAATGGTTCAATTAATTCTGTGGACATGAATTTACTGCCAAAGGCAATTTACAGATTCAATGTAACCCTCGCAAAAATTTCAGATATTCTTCACAGACCTGAAAAAAAAATCCTAGTATATGCACACCTTTGATCCCAGCACTTGGGAAACAGAGGCAAGCAGATCTCTACAGCCTAGTCTACAGAGTGAGTTCCAGGACTGGTTCCACAGCTACTGCGAAACCCTACCTCAAAAAAAGAAAAAAGGGAAAAAAAATCCTAGCATAAAAAAACACAAGAAAACTCAAAACTGTGGATTGTAAAAACAATTAAAAACAGAAATAATATGGCCAGTGACATCCCAATTGTTTGACATCAAACTACATGTAGTACAGAGCCACAGTGAAAATCACAGAATGTTGCTTGAGCAAAACTGACAGTTGACTAAGAGAACATATTAGAGGACCCAGAAATCAACCCACATATACATTATTATCAAATTTTGACAAAAATGTACTGAAAAAAATCTACTCAATAAATGATGTTAAAACTGTCGCCTAAGCTGGGTGATGATGATTCAGGCCTTTAATCCCAGACTTTGGGAGACAGAAGCAGGACAGCCTGGTCTATAGAGCAAGTTCCAGGACAGGCTCCAAAGGCTCCAAAGCTAAACTGAGAAACCCTGTCTTGAAAAACAAAAACAAAAACAAAACAAAAAAAAAAAAAACAACCAAAATCAAAACCAAAAAGATTACCTATATATAGAAGAATTAAATTGGATCCTCATTTTTCACAATGATCAGTTAACAGTGAGTCATAGTTCTTACTTCAAAACTGGAAACACTTAACTTGCAAAAGAAAAAATATAGGAGGAATAAGTAATGGAATAATGGAATAGAAAATCAGTACCACAATTAAGCAACTCCTATTTTTTTAAAAGAGCTCCACCACAGCAATACAGAGTGTCAACAGTTTGAACAGATGTTATATAGGAAGGGGAGAAAAGATTTACCAACCATGGTTGAGATAAGAGTTAACACTAGAATTTCCAAAGAACTAAAAAAAAAACCTAACTACACAAGACCCAAATTGCTAGTCCATGAATGGCATAGTGATATAAACAGACAGTTTTCAAATACAAATGGCAAATAAATATTTTTAAAAGTCTGCAACATTACTAACCATCAAAGAAATAGAAATTCAAAATTCATTGTACTCCATTTGACCGAAGATGACTACCTAACCTATAGAACAAAATTGGCAAAGAATGCTTCTGAGGGTATAGGAACACTTATCTACTGTTTATGGCAGTGTGAAGCCATGCAGCCACCATGGAAATCAATATGGAAGCTTCTCAAACTGGAAATTAAGGCTACCATATGACTCCTGAGCAAACTCAAAGGACTCTGCACTCTACTACACAGAGGCTTGTATGTCCATATATATTTATCTTTGTTCTTTCCACAATAACAAGGGTCTTTCTGTCTTTCAGAAGAGGAGTGGATAACTATGATGTGGTATTTATACATGATAGAATTTTATTTAGATGCAAGTGAAAAGTAATGAACTTTGTAGCAAAACATTTGGATCTTGGAATCACTAAAGTGAGAGACAGAAAGAACAGTACTATATGTTTTTCCTTGATCCCTAACTGCTAATTGCCAAAAAATGTATCTAAGTGGATGTATATGTCAGCGAAGTAAAGTAAAAGCAAAAATGTAAAATGGATCTATATGATGGATAATGACTATGGAGCATTGGTGGAGGAGGATGTGGAAGACAATAAAACACAAGATTACAGAGTTAAAGGTATAAAACTGAGGTCAATCAGATAGGATGGGGAAAGGAGCATGGAAAGATAGGAAGAGGAGTGGAGAAGGGATCAATCAAAATGAGGTTTCCATTAGGAAACCTGCCACTCTGTAAGATTATTGATTTAATTTCACTTAAATAGAATTGTCTTTTTATATACTGTGTAGTACAAGATGATCTGCCATTATTTCTTCCTTTGATGGCCTGAGAAACCGGTATTAGGAATTATTCTTCACAAAATTATCCTTCACTTAAAAGCTCTTTTAGTGATATTTGATAGCTAGAAACTGGGGGGGGAAATATTTTGGCTAAAATTCTTTAACTTAAATAAAAAAATTAATCATTTTTCAGACAGACACAAAAGTTTAAAAGTATACCATAGTATATCACAGAAATATGTGACTTCGTTTGTACAGAAAGAATAACAGTCTAAGAGGAAGGGCTTCTACTGGGAGATTGAAGGTATGTTTTCCCAATAGGTAGGAATATCTGACTCAAACTAGTTAACTTCCATCAGTTGTTAGCTCTCAGGTTCTCTAGTTTTCTGTAACAACAGGGTTGATATGGTTATCACACATGTGTTTTGCCAGGATACCACTGGGGAATTTTATTTTAAGCCTTTAGTTCTTTACTTCTTTGTCTTCTGGAAATCACTCTTTTGCATATTGAAATTAAAATTTATTCTCCTGTTTTCTTTCTTTCTCATATACAGATTCTTTTGTATTCTTTGTGAGTTTACTTTTATAATTTTTCCCAGGAGATGGAAAAGCAAATGCCTCAGTTTCCTGTGATAAAGTGACTTGATGAAAGTTGTGATTGTATTAAGTTAATATGTCTGGTGACTTAACTTCAAAATTATATATATTCTCCCAAGATTATTTAATCTATTTTGACTTTATAATTATATGATGTATCCCTTCCCTCTACTCCCTCCAAGCACTTCAATAATACTCCTTCTTGCTATTTCAAATTATAGCATTTTAAAATTATTATAATGTGTACATACATTACATCAAAAGTAAAATAGCTAAGAAATATATAAAAAATGTATACCATCCTTACCAATTAGGGAAATGCAAGTTAAAATATCTTTGAGATTTTTATCTTACCCTGGTCAGAATGGTAAAAAGCAACAAAAAGATAATGTTTTAAATTATTTTAAAAATATAGATATTTAAATGTATTGACATTAATTTGTATTATATCACCATGTTAGCAATTTAATAGATATGTTAAAATATTTGTAAATGTGTTAATATTAGTATAGACTCAGGTTTTCACTGTACTTTTGAATTGAATCATTCGCTCTTTTAAGCCATACTTTATATCATAACACATTTATGCAAATATATTTTTTAGGCACCAGATGCTGCTGTCATGGATAAAATTGTGAATGATATATTGTTTAGCCCTTAAGGAGATCATAATCCAGCAAAAATGACAGACAGTGATGGTCAAAATTACTGAAAATATCAAGATGTATAAGAAGGATTTCCCTAAGAAAGAGAAAAACAGAGGTGCTCACTTGCTTTGGGGGATATTTAGAGGGTTACTTAATATGAAATGCGATGCAGTGAAGTAATGTTACCTCTGGCTCATTCTTCTAGTTCTTACTCAAATCGACTTCATGGAGGCTATCTACTCTACCTGAGCCTTACTTCCATTTTCTATATAAGAGGGTCCTAATAATTCTTAATAGAAGTACTGAATAGTTTGAATTGCATTTAAGTATAAAGTATGTGGAATAGAATTGACATATCTTATAAAGCGCTATGTGTTATCTCATCAGTTATTATTATGAAAGTTCTATAAGTAAGAATGAAAGAAATTCAAGACAAAGCACACTTTTGTTAATTGTATACTTTTGGGGTATATCCACAGAAATGAAAATACTGTGAAAATGGCCTCTTGCTTAATTTTAATGGAAAACTAGTTGAGAATACCTGAGGCATCGAATATGGCATGTTTAAGGGCCTGTAGGAGCATCTTGTCCTCTCACACTCTTAAGCACTAACAAACATAAATTGTACAAAAGAACATATTTATACTTTATTTATTTGTTTTAGGAGACTTTATTTCAGTCAAAAGTTTTATCATTTATCTTTTCCCCCAATTTCTCAAGGTTTTCAATATGACAGTATAAGTTATTTGAAAAAATATTACTTAGAAAGAAGATATTAGTGCTTCACATTTTTCTTTTATTTTTCTGGTATTTTTATCTTGTGATCTTGAGGTAACTTTGATGGTGCTTAAATAGAAAGTGGTGTCTTTTTTTTTTAGCTTGAATTTTAGTTTAATACAAACAATGGAAGTATACTAGAGCTCTGTTTCTGTAATGCATGCCATTCTAACGACAGATTAGTGATGAGCCCTACTCTTTTACAGATGTTTTGCATTTTTATGTGTATGAGTTATTTGCTTCTGTCTGTAGGCACATTGTACCTACAAATCTTAGGAGTGTAAGGTCCTCTGGAGCTGAAGTTTAATTTCAATATCCTGATAGGTTACGTGAAAAATCTGACACTCTATATTAGTAAAAATATGTGTTGAATTCTTGGTAGATAGAAACAATGTACAAATCCAGTATTTACAATGTAAAAAACCGAGAGCTTATCTGCAGATTACCAGTTACTACTTATTTTCACCCTTTGCCATGGGAAATCGGCTTAGGTATAATTTTCCATATTATGTGGGCCAGAAAATTATCAAAATCCAGGAAAAAGTTTGATATTTGTACAACATGTAAAAATTAAATATTCCAGAATCTGTGGTTAGATACCCAGAATAACTGGCAATTGTATTTGAGAAAGATTCATAAATGACTTTCAGATGTTTTGTATTTATATAAACTTTACCTGAATAGATTATATTTCTATTCTGATAATCTAATCTGCATGTAAATGTCCTAAAACAAACAAAAAATCAGAGTTAGTAACGTTTTTCTTGTTTACTTAGGCTGGAAAGATAATTATTTTTCTTATTATTTTGTATATATGTGTTTTGTCTACATGTATGTCTGTGTTATCACATGTATGCCTGGTGCTCATTAGAAGAAGGTGTGAGATCACCTGGAACTGGAGTTATAGATGGCTGTGAGTCCCTGTATATGTGTTGCGAATCAAACGTGGGTCCTGTGGAAGAGCAGTCAGTGCTCGAACCTTTGAAACATCTTTCCAGCCCCAATATGTCATATTTTAAGATAGCCAAAAACATAAAAAATTAGGATGTGGTCTTTCATGTCGATTTATGTGAAAACCCTTGTTTAGACATTTCTATCATTCATTAAAAATTCATCATAGGCATATTTATTACACAATAATATAGATGTGAGAATCAAAACTACTTAAAACCTGATAGAGCTTTGCTTATAAAAATAATTCTTAATATGTCCTCACAATGTTCTCTGTATTAAAATGTATACCTGATAGGCTTGGTCCTAATTCATTTCTCACCTTCATCTTGAACAGTGTAAAAAAAACATGTGATATAGAGAAATAATATATAATTTTTATTTTATCCTTAGTACTGTGAGGATTTTTACATATCAGAAATATCAGTATCCAAACAGTAAAGTCAAGCACAGTGGAGAATAGACAATTTCTCATATGATAAACTTACTGTGAAATTGATTTATCAAATCTACTTACTCTCACACAGATTTTTTATAATTATATCTATGCTTTATGTCTCCGTGTATATGCTAAATAAATAAACTATATTTCTGTCTGTCTCTGTCTCTCTCACTCCCTATCTTGCTCTTTCTTGCTGTATGTACATGTGTGTGTCTGTGTGCATGTACTATAAACATGGATGTTGACATCCATTGAGGTACATTTTTAGCAACTCAGAAACATACATGATTGACAGAACAAAGCATATGGAAACGAATAAGAATCTAACCCACATTTAGATCTAAGAAAAAATATTTGCCTGAAGGGAAAATATTAATTAGTTTGTCTACATGCTAGATAAGAGTCTGGAAGACATATCCATCAAAAGGCAGTGGAATAAACACCAAAATGGAAATTATTTGTAAATTGACAGTAAACTTGGCAAACATTGAAGGGGTAAACAAGTTATTTGGCATGCAAAGCATTTCGAAATCACAGCCTCTGTCAGGAGGCATCTGTGCATAGATTCACTTATTTGACAGAAATTAACATTTTGCAGAAATCTTTGTTGCATGCTAAAGATTTTTTTACCCTCCTTAATTATTTTAATTGCTGCTTCAGAATGTTCTACATAAACATTCAAAAGATGCTAAAATCCACAAAGTCTGATCCAATTTTATCAATATAGGGCTACTCCAATGTAGAACTGACTAAAATACTAACTGGAGGGTTAATTATCTATATAACTATCCAAAACATATTTTTAGAATAAAATATAAATGTCATATAAAAAACAGAAATTATTGTACTAGGAAAGGTAAAGATTATTTTTTTTTACTTCATTAATACTAGGAATCAACATTTTAACTTTCTCCTCCTCCCACTTCCCTCCTGCTCCCCCACTCAGCTTCCCCCCTCCCAATCCAGTCCTAAGAGAGGTCAGGGTACCCTGCCCTGTGGGAAGTCCAAGGCCCTCCCCACTCTATCCAGGCATAGGAAAGTATGCATCCAAATAGACTAGGATCCCAAAAATCCAGTACATGCAGTAGAATCAAATCCCAGTGCATTTATCAATGGCTTCTCAGTCAGGCCCCATTGTCAGCCACATTCAGAGGGTCCAGTTTGATCCCATGCTCATTCAGTCCCATTCTAGTTGGCTTTGGTGAGCTCCCATTAGTTCAGACACACTGTCTCAGTGGGTGGATCAACCCCTCGTGTTCCTGACTTCCTTGCTCATGTTCTCCCTCCTTCTGCTCTTCAACTGGACCTTGGGACCTCAGTCCAATACTCCTGTGTGGGTCTCTCTCTCTATCTCCATCTGTCACTGGACCAAGGTTCTATGGTGATATTCAAGAAAGTCATAGTCTGACTACAGGACAAGGCCAGTTCAGACACCCTCTCCTCCACTACCCAGGATCCTACCTTGGGACCTCCCTGTGGACATCTGGGACCCCCTCTAGAGTCAAGCCTCTTACCAACCCTACAATGCTTCCCTTAATTAAGATATCTTCTTCCCTGCTCCCATATCTGTCCTTCCTTCATCTTAACCATCCCACTCCCACAAACTCTCCCCAACCCTCTCCTTCTCCCTTCTCTCTCCCCCTCTTCTCTTCCCCCATTCCAACCCCATTCCCATGCTCCCAATTTTTGCTTGGTGATCTTGGGTGCTTCCAATTTCCAGAAGTATCTATATTTAGTCTCTTAGGTTATTTTTATTTACTTTAAAAAATTAAACTTTACCTATAAACAAAAGCATATATAGATAAAGTTTAATTTTAAGGAAGAAAAAATGTTTCAATTTTATTTATTTTAAAGTAAATAAAAATAACCTAAGAGACTAAAAGTATATGGAATAAATACTATTGGCCACATAAAGTGGATAATTTTAAGGTAAACTAGGAGATAACTTGTAATGGGAAAAAATCTGAATTCAGTGGTCTTACCTCTGCCACCTAACTGCTAGAAGCATACTTCTAAATCTATAGACCTTTAGTATCCTCATTAGTCAAACAAGATTTAGTTCAATCTTTTCTAAAGTTTGCCCTTAGCTGAAATGTATAAAATGCAAATTACCTCAACATAAACTTTAAAAATTCCTTGTTTCTGATGCCCAATAGGGAAGCAACCTTATTTTCTTTTCTTTTTCTGTGTGTGTTTTTTTAAATTTATTTATTTCTTTATTAATTAATTAAAGATTTATGTCTCTTCCCCACTGCCGCCTCCCCTTTCCCTCCCCCTCCCCCCATCAAGTCCCCCTCCCTCGTCAGCCCAAAGAGCAATCAGGGTTCCCTGCCCTGTGGGAAGTCCAAGGACCACCCACCTCCATCCAGGTCTAGTAAGGTGAGCATCCAAACTGCCTAGGCTCCCACAAAACCAATAGGTGCAGTAGGATCAAAAACCCATTGCCATTGTTCTTGGGGTCTCAGTAGTCCTCATTGTCCGCTATGTTCAGCGAGACCGGTTTTAACCCAGGCTTTTTCAGACCCAGGCCAGCTGGCCTTGGTGAGTTCCCGATAGAACATCCCCATTGTCTCAGTGTGTGGGTGCACCCCTCGCGGTCCTGAGTTCCTTGCTCGTGCTCTCTCTCCTTCTGCTCCTGATTTGGACCTTGAGATTTCAGTCCGGTGCTCCAATGTGGGTCTCTGTCTCTGTCTCCTTTCATCGCCTGATGAAGGTTAATATTCAGGAGGATGCCTATATGTTTTTCTTTGGGTTCTCCTTCTTATTTAGCTTCTCTAAGAACCCGAATTATAGGCTCAATGTCCTTTATTTATGGCTAGAAACCAAATATGAGTGAGTACATCCCATGTTCCTCTTTTTGGGTCTGGCTTACCTCACTCAGGATAGTGTTTTCTATTTCCATCCATTTGCCTGCAAACTTCAAGAAGTCCTTGTTTTTTACTGCTGAGTAGTACTCTAATATGCATATATTCCACACTTTCTTCATCCATTCTTCATTTGAAGGGCATCTAGGTTGTTTCCAGCTTCTGGCAGTATCTACTGTTTGTGAGAGAAGCATTTATCACCAAAATTCGTAGGTTTCTCTAATATCAAAGAGAATCTTTAAATGATTTTTTTCTTTTGTCCTTTGAAAAACTGAAAGTCCATAGAGATTAATTGACTTGAATCTAACTGTGGAGTTTATAAAAAATCATTACTATAGTCTATGTTTTTGTTAAGTTTTTCATATGTATTTTCTCCATCAATCTTAAAATAGCATAAGTCACACAGAAACTTTGTGAGTTAAACAAAATGATTTTTTTTTAAATTTCAGATTGTTGTTTCCATCTCATAATTTTGACAAGAGTTGTAAAATTTCAATTTGTAATATTTGAAATTAAGCAAGCAGGTACATATTTAATGCATAAACCAAAAGATTCTTCTGACATGCTATACTGCATAAATTCATTCTAGTATGCTAAAAATCATTGTGAGTGTCTATGTGTGTCTGGAGATTTCTCATCCTAACTGGTCCCACAGTTGCATTTAAAATGATAATTCAGAGGCGTAATATTAATTACATATTGTTTGGCCTATTAGCACAGTCTTATTATTAACTAGCTCTTACAACTTAAATTAGGCCATTTATATTATTCTATATTTTACCATGAGGCTTGTGGCTTGTTACTTTACATCTTGCTTCTCTGGTGGCTGCTTATATCTCGCTCAACTACTCCTTTCTTCCTGTATTCAGTCCAGATAGGTTGATTCTGTGGGTTTTCTTGTGATGTCTTTGACACCTCTGGCTTGTACAATCCAATCCTTCCTCCTTCTCTTCAGCATAATTCCCTGAGCTCTGCCTATTGTTTGTCTATGGGTCTCTGCAACTGTTTCTACTAGTTGCTGGTAGAAGCCTCTCTGATGACAATTGGGGTAGTCACCAATCTATGAGTATAGCAGAATATTATTAGCCAGAATTACATTGACATTTTAATTCTCTAGCCATGTTTGATTCTATCCTAGGTCTCTGATCTATCCAGCCTCTGAGTCCTGGCACTCCAGGCAGTGCCAGGGATGGGTTCATTCTCATGGCACAGATCTGAGGCTAGACTACTCGTTGGTTGGTCACTCCCACAATCTCTGTGCCACATTTACCTCAGTATATCACATAGCCAGGACAAACTGTAGGTCAAAGGTGGTGTGGCTAGGTTGGTGTCTCAACCCCTCAACTGTTAATCTTGCCTGGTCCCAGGAGGTGGCTATTTCAGGCTGTATATTCCCTGTTGCTAGGAGTCTTAGATTCCTAGGTTATCCATGTAGATTCTTGGGAGTTTTCTTTGTACCAGGTTTCTACCTGACCCTGAAAAGACCTTCTTTCCATTTAACTCTTTCAATACTCTCGCCATCCCAGTCCACCCGATCTACTCATGTTCCCACACTCACTTGCCCAAGACCACCCACAAAAAGTCTTCTATTTCCCCTTACCAGGAAGATCTGAGTGTCCACTTGAGTCCTCCTTGTTATCTACTCTCTCTGTGTCTGTGGATTGTAGCCTAATTATCTTTTACAGCTAATATTCACTTATAAGTGAATACATACCATGTTTGCCTTGCCGGGTCTTGGTTACTTCACTGACGATGATTTTGTCTAATTCCCTCCATTTGCCTTTGAATTTCATGATGCCAACTAGATTATATTTTGTAGTAAAAGACTATCTTTTACTTATATGATAAAAGTGTATAAGAGAGACAAGGACTATATGGAAGAAAACAGGTTCCAGACTGCTCTATTGAAGCAGTTTAAAATAAAAGTTAAAACTGAAAATTTGACATTTTTATGGCATCTTATTTCTAATTAACAATCCTTCGGGTTCTTATAATGGACTCTGTCTGTTGCAAAGAGAAGTTTCCTTGATGAGGCATAAGTATACTTTTCTGTGGTTACAAGGACAAATATTTAGAATATATTTAGGAATTATGATACTTTAGTAAATTGGTGATTATAAGTTCTCCTCTGAGATTCATTACTTCATTATCACTGGATAGCTGGCTGGATTTTCAGCATCATGCATGTTTCATCTATTGTTAGTGAGTATTAAGCAAATTATAGGTATGTGTTTCACTACTGCACCCTTAGAAAGACTGACATGTCAGTCATTATTGTAATCCACAGACATCACAGCTAGTTAGGACTGCTCATTGATTTCATCCTTTGAAGCTACCATGGTGTGTTCTTGCAACAGAGAAGCTAGTTAGGACATGGTCTTAATATATAAATCTACACTATAACTCTACCCTCTAAGGCTCATGGGTCACTATGAAAGAGGAAGTAGAAATACTGTATGAGTCAGATCAGGGAATTTGCTGCACAGTTCTGTTACCTTGGAATGTTAAAAACCTAAGGTCACAAACTTTCACCACTATGACTGCTTAAATATGATCTGAATAAGAAGAAGGAATATAGATACACCAAGGTGAACAGGAGAAAACCAAAAGGCCTCATCCCTACACAAAGAACTATAGGCAACTAAGGAAAACTGAAAGTGGTGGAAATTGTCTTCCCCAGGGAAGAACATACCAATACCAAATGGTCATCCAGAAAACACATACACATGTAATATTATGAAGATTGATCAGGTTAGATTTATATCACAAGAATTAATGAAAAATTCCATGGATCTGAGAGTAAGGAGGAGTATATCGAAAAGTTTGGAGGAGGGAAAAGAAAGAAGTAAATGATATAATTATATTCAAAACTCAAAAACAGAAGAAATATTTTTTCAAAAAATAATTAGTCAGTCCAGTCCAGCTGGCCTTGGTGAGCTCCCACTAGATCAACCCCACTGTCTCAGTGGGTGGGTGTACCCCTCGTAGTCCCGACTCATGTTCTCCCTCCTGCTCCCCATTGGGAACTTGAGAGCTCAGTCCGATGCTCCAGTGTGGGTCTCTGTCTCTATCTCCATCCATCTCCAGATGAAGGTTCTATGGTGATATGCAAGATATTCATCAGTAAGGCTATAGGATAGGGTCATTTCAGGTTCCTTATCCTTAGCTGCCCAAGGAGCTAACTGGGGACATCACCCTGGGTACCTGGGAGCCCCTCTAGGTTCAAGACTCTTGCCAACCCTAAGATGACTCCCTTCATTAAATTATGTGATTCCCTGCTCCTCTATCCAACTTTCCTTTCTCCCAATCACCCTGTTTCCCCAAGTTCCCCCCATTCTCCCCTTCTTACTTTTCTCTCCCCATCTCCCCTTACCCCCGTCCCACCCAACCCCCAAGATCCCAATTTTTTGCCCGGCAATCTTGTCTACTTCCCATATCCAGGATAATAACTATATGTTTTTCTTTGGGTTCACCTTCTTATTTAGCTTCTTTAGGATCAGGGAATATAGACTCAATGACCCTTATTTGTGACTAGAAACCAATTATGAGTGAGTACATCCCATGTTCATCTTTTTGGGACTGGGATACCTCACTCAGGATAGTGTTTTCTATTTCCATCCATTTGCATGCAAAATTTGAGAAGTCATTTTTTTTACCGCTGAGTAGTACTCTAATATGTATATATTCCACACTTTCTTCATCCATTCTTCTATTGAAGGACATCTAGGTTGTTTCCAGGTTCTGGCTATAACAAATAATGCTGCTATGAACATAGTTGAACAAATGCTTTTGTCATAGATAGGGTATCTCTTGGGTATATTCCCAAGAGTGGTATTACTGGGTTTAGGGGTAGGTTGATCTCGAATTGCCTGAGAAACTGCCACACTGTTTTAAGAGTGGTTGCACAAGTTTGCATTCCCACCAGCAATGGATGAGTGTACCCCTTTCTCTACAACCTCTCCAGCAAAGGCTATCCTTGTTGTTTTTGATTTTAGCCATTCTGACAGGTGTAAGATGATATCTCAAAGTTGTTTTGATTTGCATTTCCCTGATCGCTAAGGAGGTTGAGCATGACCTTAAGTGTCATTTGGCCATTTGCAATTCTTCTGTTGAGAATTCTCTGTTCAGTTCAGTGCCCCATTTTTTAATTGGGTTATTTAACCTTTTAAAGTCTAGTTTCTTGAGTTCTTTATATATTTTGGAGATCAGACCTTTGTCTGTTGTGGGGTTGGTGAAGATCTTCTCCCAGTCAGTAGGTTGCCTTTTTGTCTTAGTGACAGTGTCCTTTGCTTTACAGAAGCTTCTCAGTTTCAGTAGGTCCCATTTGTTCAATGTTGCCCTTAATGTCTGTGCTGCTGAGGTTATACATAGGAAGCGATCTCCTGTGCCCATCTGTGTAGGGTACTTCCCACTTTCTCTTCTATCAGGTTCAGTGTGTTCAGATTGATATTGAGGTCTTTGATCCATTTGGACTTGAGTTTTGTGCAAGGTGATAGATATGGGTCTATTTTCATTCTTCTACAGGTTGAAATCCAGTTGTGCCAGCACCATTTGTTGAAGATGCTTTCTTTCTTCCATTGTATACTTTTAGCTCCTTTATCAAAAATGAGATGTTCATAGGTTTGTGGGTTAAAATCTGGGTCTTCTATACGATTCCATTGGTCTACTCTGTTTTTATGCCAATATCATACTGTTTTCATTACTGTAGCTCTGTAATAGAGTTTGAGGTCAGGGATGGTAATGCCTCCAGAAGTTCCTTTATTGTATAAGATTATTTTGGCTATCCTGGGTTTTTTGTTTTTCCATATAAAGTTGATTATTGTCCTCTCAAGATCTGTGAAGAATTTTGATGGGACTTTGAACATGGCAGACAATGAGGGCTGATGAGAAGCCAAAGACAATGGCACGGTGTTTGATCCTACTTCATGTTCTGGCTTTGTGGGAGCCTAGCCAATTTCGATGTTCACCTTCCTAGACCTGGATGGCGGGGCAAGGACCTTGGACTTTCCACAGGGCAGGGAACCCTGACTGCTCTTTGGACTGGAGAGGGAGGGTGAGAGGAGTGGGGGGAGGGGGAGAGGAGTGGGGAGAGGAGAAGAGTGGGAGGAGGGGGAGGGAAATGGGAGGCTGGGAGGAGGTGGGAATTTCTCTTTTTTTCTTTTCTTTCAATAAAAAAAATTTCTACAAAAAATAATTAGTCAATGGGGCTGGAGAGATGGCTCAGAGCTTAAGAGAAGATGCACATGGTGGTTCACAACCATCTATAGTTTAAATTCCCCAAAATCTTGTATTCTTTTCTCTGTTGTTATCAGGCACATACGTGGTACATTTATATACACACTGAGAAGCAACCATACACATAAAATTAACACTTTAAAAAAGAATGCTTAAACAAGTAATTAAGTTTGAAATAATTATCCCAGAACAATAGTATACTATCATTATCTTGTTTCATAACATTATTAAGATAAAAATCTGAGTTAATGCATAGTAAAGAACCTTTAAATATTCATAATTTTGTCGATGTGATCTCTTATATGAGATATAGTGTAGGCTTAACTAAGGATGTCCACGAGAGCACAGAATAAAGGACAACAAATATTTGTTTGACAAAATCTCATAATTAGGGTAGAGAGTAATGATCTTCTGCTCTGTGGGCTCTGGATGCTGTGAACACAACTTTGACCACTACCCAAGAGAGTGAGCACACTTTTCATCTGCGCTAATCAGTCCACATGTAGTACCTCAGATGACAGTCTAATGGACCATTGAGCAAAAGGCTATTGACTGAATGACTTCCCACAACAATATATGTATATGTATGTTTGGGCATATAAATATTTGAATATCCATATTTTCTATATCTTTGCTTGCTAAAATAAGAAGTAAACACGCCACTCTAATCTGTCTAATGTTTCATTGTTTTGCTGCTTTAAAACGTGACATGTAATATTTATAAATATTTATGGAGTACAATTATTGCTTTGATACATGTATAGAGTGTGTTACAATTAAATGAGTATAATTAGCATGAATAGCTATCACATAAACCATTTATTAGTTTTCTTGAGGAGAATAATAAAAATTTCTCTCTTCTAGTCACTTTGAAATATCTAACACATTGTTGATAATTCTCATACTTACATTAAAATTTTATATTCCTTGATTCAGCTTTCCAGAGTCTTCTCTACCCTTTCGCATGCCCAGTTTCAGGTGGTTATTATTACACATGCTCCATGTTCCATAAGTCAAGGAAGTACAAATACATGGCTGATATTGAACTGTTAACCTCACTAGGGCTTAGTTTCAGCATTATCAAGATAAACTGAGTATGCAAAGTAGACTGAAATGTTTTGAAAATAGCTTATAACTGCAGTTCAGATGAAGGAAGACAAGGAAGCTTAATCCAAAGTGTAAGAATTTCTAGGATAAAATGGAGAGGTCAGAAAATGTGCTTGATTGCAGCATGAAGAAGAGGAATTGATCTAAGAGCAAAAATTATACATATAGTGTGTGTGTGTGTGTGTGTGTGTGTGTGTGTGTGTGTTTGCCCTCTTTTCAGTAGAGAAAAATCACAAGCAGTATTAGTCTCTTCCATTTCTTTAGTTCTGCACTTAGGAATCCCCAGTGAAATTTAAAAATAATAAAACACAGACACACTCTACGAAATAATAAACACTAAAGTACTGTATTCTCAAAATAGTGTCCTTTGGTGTGCATGTATCTATTTGTGTCTGTGTTGTGTGTATATGCCTGCATCCTGGCATCTTTGTGTGTATGGGGTATACTTCTGTGTCTGTATTTATGGTGTCAAGTTGCTTCCTTTACCACTTTCCATTTTACTTACTGAGGCTGGGGGTTTTCACTAAACTCAGAGTCTGCCTATTCTGTCTACTCTATCTAGCTTGCTGACTAGGTAGCTATCTTTTGTCTTTATCTACCAAGGGCTGACGTTACAGGGGGCTACCCAACCTCTCTGGTTTTTATGTGGATCCTGGGGAACCAAATTCCTTGAGATACATAAGTGCTTTGTTCAATGACCCATCTACTCGATCTGGATCATGCAGTTTCTCTTACTTTTGTTGGAGGAGATTGTAGGGATAAGTCCCACCCCTTAGGGGGTGTGTTCGCCTCAGGCTAAAGTTTTCCTATAAATTTGGCGAGCATGCTCCCAGTGCTTGCTTCTGCTTTTCTGGTCTCCGCGGGAACGGTGGTTCTGTAAGTCTATTCCTCCATTAAAGCTGTCTATATTTTGACAATCTGTCTGCATTCGCTTACGCCATTACATTTTGGCGTCCAACGTAGGGCTATTTTGCCCCCGACTCAAGCATAGCCTGCTAGCTAACACAGCACGCTCCCGGGTGTCATTTTCTTAGTTTGTGACTCAGGCCCCAGGGCTGAGTTGGAGATACACTCAGCCTTCAGGCCCATGACATCCAGAGAGGCAGGCGGATCTCTATGAGTTCAAGGCCAGCCAGGCGGTGGTGGCAAAAGCCGTTAATCCCAGTACTCTGGAGGCAGAGGCAAGCAAATCTCTGTGAGTTCAAGGCCGGCCAGGCTGTGGTGGCGCACGCCTTTAATCCCAGCACTCCGGGAGGCAGAGACAAGCGGATCTCTGTGAGTTCGAGGCCAACCTGGTCTACAAGAGCTAGTTCCAAGACAGGCTCCAAAACCACAGAGACCACCACCGGCAGGAACCAGTCGTTGCAGGTAAGAGAAAAAATTTTCTTTTATAATTAAAATGTCTGAACACGTTACCATTCAAGAATTTAACAGTTTTTT
>NW_026068159.1:1548025-1599374 GCF_014885135.2 Alexandromys fortis
ACATTTTGGATATATCTCGTTTGTTAAGTAATATTTATTCCCTTCTCGGATCTTTGATGGAGTTGAAGATTATATAATTGTAGTTACTCTCTACATTATTTAGACTCCTTGAGATAGAATGTTTAGCAAAACTTTTGATTCTCAATATTGTTTGTTATATTTATTTGTTATTATTGTATATAGTTGTATTTGGTTTAGTTCTGTCTTATTTAGACAAAAGGGGGAGATGTAGGGATAATTCCCACCCCTTAGGGGGCGTGTTCGCCTCAGGCTAAAGTTTTCCTATAAATTTGGTGAGCGTGCTCCCAGTGCTCGCTTCTGCTTTCCTGGTCTCCGCGGGAACGGTGGTTCTGTAAGTCTATTCCTCCATTAAAGCTGTCTATATTTTGACAATCTGTCTTCATTCGCTTACGCCGTTACAGGAGATATGTCATGGTGTCTGGAAACTTGAGGAAAAGTACTTGAGAAATATGGGGATGGAGAGGGTTGTGTGTGGAGGATATTGAGTTAACAAGAATTCATTATTATACAACAAAATTATTGAAAGGGTTGAAAAGTATGTCTAAACTCATTTATAATGCTGTTTTTGTCCTGAATTAATCATAAAAATGAAATGAATTAGCATAAGAAGTGTAAATTATGTTCTTTTAAATATTTTTCCCTGAAGGAAAAGAAATCATTATTATTGTTTATGAAAATACCCTTATTGGGAATGGTTCACTAATAGTTACTGTTTATATATTATTTAGCTAAGCATTTTAATAGTACAAAATGTATGCTATAGTAATATTCTGAAGTATTTGTTAAACACAGGGATTTCTGTATAGCTCGTTGGACTTGTAGTTTCTATATATCCCAGAATGATTTCAAATTTGTGATCCGCTGGTATTAGCCTCCTCAGCATTGGAATTGTAGGCATGTGGCACCAATATGGGTTCTGATGCTTTTTTGAAGTAAAATATGATTGGTTTTCACAGTGGTGATACTAAATCAAAATATATAAACTGTGACTTTATTTTAAGATTTATAACTTTAATAATCCTTTCTAAGGAAAAAACACTTAATGGTTTTATTCAATAATTTATATCACTTATCCTTAAAATTCAAGATGTGAAAGTCATTAAAACATGAATTTTGAAAGTGCTCATTTTAAAAAAATTCAAAGTACTGAAAGAAATATCAGTTTCAGATTTAACCTTGCCATATGGATTGAGCTTAAAGTAAGTTGAACTGTGTCATATTGAGCAATGATTGCCCCAGAGTAACAACAGCTTGCTTTCCATTGTTTCTTAGCAAATTATATGTGCAAAATATTGAAGAATTATTTGGAGTTTTATAAGAAACAGGAACCATCAATGTGCCTGATTCTTTGCCATTAAAAATGTTTGACTATCAGTATGATGAAATGGAGAGTACATACTGATTACATCAAAAATATCCCACATGTGCTCGCTCTTGCTACAATCTAGAAGACACTCCAGTTAGTAAACACCACAGTAAATTGTATTCTGTGTAGTGCTGTATCTTTTTACTTCTTCAAAAAATGTGTGCTTTGATTGCACAAAATAATGGTTGCATTATATTTTCATTCATGTGCAAAGTGTGCTTGATCATATTCACACCCCTCATTACCCTTACTTGTCCGTCTCCCTTCTTTGGTTCCATAGCCTTCTCTGAAATGAGTTCTCCTTAACTCATATATTTAAAAAAATTTAAAATAAGACTTTTTTTGAGTCTTGTTTTTTCCACTTTACATGGTAATCTCCAGATCCATCTATTTTCTTTCAAATGAAATAATTTTATTTTTCTTTATTACTGAATTATATTCTGTTTTTTATGTTACCATGTCATAAATTTTTTTGTACTTTAACAAATAGAGCTTGCCTGAAGATCAAGTGTGGAGCTAACCACTAGTCATAGAGGGAAAACAGTGGTGGCACACACACACACACCTTTAATCCCAGAAAGCAGAAGCAGGTAGATCTCTGTGAATTCAAGGCTACCATGGGCTACTCAAGATTGACCCAGTCTAAAAGACAAACAGAGCTATGTGGTGGTGTCTCACATCTTTACCCAGTGCTTGGTAGTCTCACATCTTTATTTCCAGCACTAGGGAGGTGGAAACAGGAAGGAATATGGCTGGGTTGAGAGAGAAATATAAGGTGGGAGGAGACAGGAGCTGACCCCATTCATTCTGAGGATTTGTGGAGACAGAATATAGTCCAGTTTGTTGTGCAGATACAGTACAGGTAAAAGGTTTCTCTAGTGGCTGGCTCCTTGACTTCTCTAATTTTTCAACATTTACCCCAATATTCAACTCCGGGTTTTTATTATTAAGACCAATTAAAATTTGGACTACATCAACATGTTCTCTTTATCTATTTATTTATTTGGTAGTCTTTACTTTTGTGAGTTGTGTTATGATGAACATGGGTATTCTGGTGTCTCTCTTGTATACTGATTTTGGTACTTTTAGGTAAATACAAAGTATCTATATAGCTGGACTCTTTGATAGGTCCATATTTAATCTTTGAGAACCCTCCACAGTTATTTCAATGATTTTTACACTAATCTGCATTCATACCAAGAAATCCTTTTACCACATCCCCAAAGCATTTGTTGTTTGTATCCTTGAACACAGACATTCTTACTGGGATTGTTAAGAACACTAAGCATTCTTAATATAAGAATTAGAACCTTCAACTTATTCTTTTTTAGAACAGTCAATTTGATTGTTTTGACAGTTGAATGATTGGCTTACTTTTAGTTGTTTATGTTTGGGAGTTCTTTATATGTACTGAGTTGTGTCAGAAGAAAAAGTTGTAAAGTTTTGTTATTTCCCAAATTTTGAGTCATGTTAACAATGGTGTTGCCTATTTTTATGCTTGAGGAGGTATCACATTTTCTTCTGGTCATAGTCTTGACAAGATGGCATTTTGGACTTTGTTCCGGTAGCTGTAACAACTAGAGGAGAGCACTGCAGTGGTACCCAGGCCTTCGATAACTGTAATGGAAGTATTGTCAGGAGACCCTCACATGGGATTCCAATTATTATTCCCTCCTCTTGTTTCACGTGGTCTTGGGAGTAAGCTGGAGTACATACAAAATACAAGGCAGGGGCAGACTGAGGGGTCACTGGCAGTGGCACCAGGATTTATCCGTACTGCATGTACTGACGTTTTGGGAACCCATTCTCTTTGAATTGATACCTTGCTCAGCCTAAATATAGTAGAGAGGGCCTTGGACATTCTCCAAGACAATGTGCCTTACCGTCTCTGAGGAGTGAATGGGGGTGGGGCAGGAAGGTTTGTGGAGGAATGGGAGAAGGGCCTAGTGAAGGGAGGACCTTTCCCTGCCCTACCCTCCACTGTAGAAATGATTCTCAGATCTTGCACTTGGAGTTCCCTCTATAGTCAGAAGGTGAATCACAGGGTCTGAGGGTGCCAAACTTTCAGACCAATAAATTCTGCTCTCAGTAACAGGTAGCATTCCTTCATTTGCCACCATTGACTTATTTCTTCCATGATTTAGTCCTTAATATTCTTGAGACAGCTTTGAATAAGACAGTTTTCCTGATTTCTTTTTTAGTGTGTTCATTATTGGCAAATACAAGGTGATGTAGCTCCATGGGTCTAACCCTTTCCTAGGGAATATCGCTCTTTGTTGGCATTCTATTGTGTTTTTCCTATAAATTCTAGCAAATCCAAATCCAAATCCAAATCTCCCATAAGGTCTCTTATAGTCTGTCAACCTAATTTCAAGTTAGTAGACCATATTTGGTGATCCACCAGGAATCTCTGATTATTCCAGTGTATTATTAATTTGACCTAATAAGTATTAAAATATGAATTCAATATAGGGGCTTCCATATCTTTTCATGCCTAAGAGAATTGTTGAGACACTTTTTTTCTGACTTAAGTATATCATTAACATTTTCCAGAGTTGGGTTCACCATGTATACCTAAAAATTAGATCTCATTACTCCATGTGTCTGAGATTATCCAGCCACAACTGCACAGTGCATGGATTGGGGTACAATCAATAGCATAAGAGTCCAGCTTTCATAGTGGTGCCAAACTTAGGAAACCAACCCTAGAGACATTAAGATGTACCTTACTCACAATACAAAAAGTAGATCAATATCCCATAATTCTATCAGGGAAGTGTTCAGGGGTTATAGGTCCATGACTTAAATAGAGGAAACCTGAAAAGTAGACCTCCTCACGTAAGTATAAAACAAACATTGCTGCCCCACCAATCTACCTGCTGGAAGTTTCTTTTGGACAGTATGAGCTTAATGACAAAGGATTCCTCTTTGTCAGAGGTAGAGGAATAACACCATACCATGTAGCCTCTCATTCTTGTTTATGGGGTACAAAGAGATGAGGCCTGCTAGTTGGATGTAGGACTTTAGGACAAGTAGGTCTGAGTCAGGGTTAGAAAGATCCAAGCAGGACAGGAAAGAATTCCTATAGGAGAAGGAATTTTTAGTCTTGGGAGTAGAGAAAATAATCCACAAACTGCGAGAAAAGTGCCATATAAAGAACCTTGGGGTAAGCACAACAAGGCAAGACAGAAATAATAATAGCCACTGCCGTGGCAATGCCTATGCAGGCTACTAGCATAGGCTAAAGTATAAACACATATTTTAGTTAGAGGGTGGTAATGTGAAAAGCAGTTTGAGGTACTTTAGTGACTCATAGAAGGAATTAGAGTGAGTTGGTTCTTGTTCTTAGGTCAGATTGGTGGCTTAGGAGAATCAAGAATATCTTATGTCTTGAAACAGGTGCAATAGATTTACTTGTCTAATTCTGTTACTCACAGTTATGTAAGTGTGAATAAACTAACTGGATATGGATGTCCCCCATGTGGTTGAGTGAGGCATCTAATTTGAATAGAAGTCTTTACTAATACCAAGATTAAGACCCCAGAAAAGAGGAGAGGGGCTACATTCTGTTCTTCCCAACCTAATCCTGCTAGAAGTTTTGATAATGTCTGTTGAAGTTTTGTCAACTGGGTAGCAAGGTAGATCAGTCTAACTATCTCTTCATCCAACATTAAATCACTAGTGAGAAATGGCCTGACTTATAATGCTTTAGAAGGTGTTAGGCCTTGGTGGCAGCTGGAGTTGTTCCTAAACCTGATTAAAGTCAGAGGTAACAATTTTGTCTAAGAAGATCACTTTCTGATTCCTACTAATTCACTACAGTATGTTATACATTGTATTATGTTCTAATTACATTTAAGTTAAAAATCATATTTAGTTAAAATTCAAAATTAGTTTTGAAATTACTTTATATCACTCATAAAACACTGAAGTGGACATGATTTTTATGCAGTTATAAGTATATAATATATAATTGAACCCAGAATTTATGAAAGTAAATGCAGTACTTATAGAATATAAGAAAAACTGTTTGTATAAATTATTTTAATATATTTTAATTAAACATGTAAAATTAAAATAAAAAATGAATTCATATAATTTAAATATGTGAATTTCCTTTCTCTTTTAGTTTTTGGTTTCTGGCTATAGAGCAAAAGTTAAGATTTCAGTTCTTAGCCAAAAGAACTAGCAAACAACGCAGATGGAAATGGAGTCAGAAATCATGAATAATATTAATCTGCTTATAAATATTAACAACTGAATATTTTCTGCTTTTCTACTCTACTACATCTTTAACAGACAAAGCAGAAGAAAAAAATTCTGAAATTTGAGATTAATAAGTCTTAATTGCATTATAAAAATGTTCAAAGAATAGACTTTAAAGTAGTATTCTATACAATTTAGAAGAGTATTGAGGGTTAGAGAGATGACTCAGTATTTAAAAGCACTGGCTGATTTTTCCACATGTCCTAGGTTTAGTAACGCCACCTATAGTCCCCTGCAATTCCTGTTCCAGGGGATTCAGCACTCTCTTCTGACCACCACATGCACTGCATGCATATGGTACACAGACATATATGCAGAAAGAATACTCATACATATAACACAAATACATCTTTTTAAAAAAGTGAATAATAAATTAAAGAATTTGAGTATACAAATAATAAATAATACACTTGCCAGTTACCTATGTATCAGTTGTTCATCATTATTAAAACTAATGTTAACATTTATGTGAGGGCCCACAAGATGTCTCAGTGGGTAAATGCATAGCAAGGGTGACCTGATTTTAAATCGCTAAAAGCCATGTAGAGATAAAAAGAAAGAACCAGTTCTATGAATCTGTATGGATGTTGTGACATATGTATACACATATACAAATGCCTATACATGTACATACACATATACAAACACACATGCTAGTAATAAATACATTTTAAAGGTTATATTGCAGAATATTATACCTCTTTGTTTCATTCCCACATTTTTAACACACTATTGAGTAATCATGAGGTCCTCAATAAAGAAAGTGTTGGTTTCCTCTCTTCCTTCCACTAGCATAAAAAATATTAGAAACACATTTATGCAATGAATAGTCAGTCAGTCAACATCTGTCCTAGGAGAGTTTGTAAGAGAATAAGTGCACAGCAAGCTATCATGACACAATGAGGAAGAGTTAATCTGACTGTGAATGTCTGAGTGTACCTGGGCAGTATTCCAAGAGCTGTGTGAAAGAAAAGCAGAGTCAATGGATTCCAGAGTAAGTCATTGTAAACTGCTGACTCAACACAGCAGGAAGATCAAGTTTGATTTGTATTACACACAATAAGCAGAGATTGTCAGGGCACATCAGGCACAGGAATAAAAGCAGTGTGAAGTAGGTCATGAAGAATCAGGAGACAGTAACTAAGTTCCCAAACAGGGTTTGCTTGTGAACCCTAAAGGACAATGCATAATGACTTCCAAACAAGTCATTGGAAAAACTCTTGAGATGTATGTGGTAACCACTAGAATATACAGTACTCTTACTTCCTTGTGCAAATAGGCAATTCTTGTTCATTAAAGAAATCCTAATATACAATCAGTATTTGGGCCACAATAAGTATTTAATAAATATTTATCAAACATATAATTGTACCTATGTCATCAGTGAACTCACACAGGACTTATTTAATAGGTATCTTATTCAATAAGTACCTTATTCAGTAAGATACTTTTTTCTCTGCCTTCAGTCAGTTAAATAATTAAAAGTAAATTTCATACTTAATTCTTGTCCTCAAAGAATGTTTAATATCAGAGAAATTGTAAAATATACAGAGAACGCTATATTAAATGTTAAAAATCATGTTCTCCAAAAATGAATAGGAAATTCAGAGGAGTTATTCAATATCGTGTGCCTATGTGGAAATGTCAACTGACTACTGAAGGACAGGGAAGCATAAATGAAAACAAAGACCACAGCAATCTAACTAAAAAAGAAGAGCAATTAGCAAAGCACAGAAACAGGAAATTCCAGGAGGTGTAAGAAATAGCTGATTGCCCAATTTGGGGAGGGCATGACACACAGTGGGAGAAAAAGCAGGAAAGACAGAAAACAGAATTTTTAGAAGGCTTAATAAGAACAATTTGTAAACCCTACTACCAAATAACTGACAGATTCAGGAAGGGGAAGATAGGAGCCAGAGATTTTCACTGAGGATTGTTATGTTTATTCTTTCCGACTAAATTTTTTTTAGAGTGAGAGAAGCCTATATTAGTAAAGTATACATTACAGTTTTCTGTGAGGACATTGGTAGAGAATATGCACACGCAGGAAAACAGCAGTGAGGGCAAGAGCAGCCTTGATGTAATTAGCACCATCCAATAGACAAGAGTCCATAAATGCAACAGAAGTGATTTTTTTTAAAAGACGTCAGGTAGTGTGAAAAACTTTATTTTCCACAGTGAGGAGCTCTGTTTCTGCTGCCATTGCTCCTTGATATCAGACACTTGGTTTTTAAGCTATCTCACACAGGTTTATAGCAACGAATCTTAAGGGAGCTTTCAAGCCTTTGGCTAATAACTGGGACTTTATAATTAGTTCCTTAAGTTCACAGGCTTCCAGTACTGGGTTCTCTGGTTTTGTGGCATCCAGAGTGCCATTTGTTGGATACCTAGCCTCCAACTGTGTAAATCAATGTTTTATATTTTCTTCTATGAAGATGGAGATTTTTGAGACATGGTCGTTCCATGTAGCCCAGGCTGTCCTCAAACTTTGGTTCTCTTAAATTAACCTCTAAATGCTAGGATTATAGGTATACACTATCATGCCTAGCTAAGTTTTATCTTTTAAATGTATTTATTTATTTGTGTATTGTTTTAGATAGGATCTTGTGTGTCCCAAACTGGCTTTAAAATCACTATGCAGCTGAGAGTGACTTTCAAGTTTTGATAATCCTGTTTTAACCTCACAAATCCTAGGATTATAGACATGCACTAGTGCTCCTGGTTTATGTGGTATTGGGGCTCAGACCCAAGGTCCCTTGGTATGCTAGAAGAGCCCTCTGCCAACTGAGCTATATCGCCTTTTATACATTTTCCTTACCCTTTACGTGAATCTCTGATTTATGAAGTTGCTATGTGCAAGAAAATGTACAAATACAGACATGACAAAATCTAGAAGGCTTAACAAGGACATGTAAATCAAAATGAGTCTCCAAAGAACTTCAGACTAGCTATCATAAGAAAACGTAAGTGTTTGACTGCAAACATATTTAACTAATAAAAGTAATTTATGGTGGGCTGGTTTGAAAATTCTCCGTTTCCTACACCACAAAGGAAACTAAAATTTAATACTCTTTGATCTTTGATGCTTCCATCCTACGTTTCTTAGATGTTTGCCACATAAATGTATTACCGCATAAATCTATTTTATTTAATTTATTACTTTGTGTGTGATAGTATGTGAGTTTATATGTGTATTATAATGTGGTAGTGGTGGTGGTAGTAGTAGTTATGCTGCTGCTGGTGGAAGTGTGTGTGTGTGTGTTTACCCGTGTGTGCCCATGTGAAGGTTAGCGCTTAATGTCAGATTTATTTCCTATCTCCCTGTCTACCTTATGCTTTTGAGAAGTGGGGCTTCCACTGAGCAGAGTGTTATCATTTCTGCTAGAGTGATGGGCCACTGTGCTCTGGGGAATCCCCCTGTCTGCAGTCCTCCAAAGAGTTAGGAATATAGGCTTACTTCATCACTCTCAGTGTTTCATATGAGAGACATTTAAGATGCACTATTCCTTTGCATTTAATCATTGAACAAGTTTTTATCTATAATAAAATATCTTTTCTAAGTTTAATGATGTTCTCTATTGAGTAATGTGAAATATTTATCTAATTTTAAAAACTTGAGTCAATTTTTAATTTAATTCCATGCATATTTGAAATCCTAGTAATACAGTGAATATGTAAAAGGACAGACAGAAAAAGATATCAGATGCTACACCTATGCTGAGAGAATATATTTGGGGAAGGGCAAATGAGTGTAAGGTAGAAAATATAAAGGGATTTACTGGAATATAAATCTGGGCAAGCAGTTTGAGAGCAGAATTTGGAAAGCCTTAGATTCTTACTTGAGGATTAAGAATTTACTATTGAGTCAACAGAAAATCACTGAAAGTTTTAGAAGAAATGTCATGGTTTAAGTTATTTTTTTTAAAAAAATGTAACTCTGATAAGAATGTGAAGTTGGAAATAAATAGAAAGCTTAGGAAGCCATTTCATATTCTATAGACTATTTTCAAGTAAACATTTTTTAATAAATTAGAGTATACATAAGATAAAGAAATAAACTCTAACAAAAATAGACATTCATAGAAAAGAGTTTGCAAAGAACATGGAATATAATAAGATTTTCTGAAAAGTCTCCTGTCTCCATGGGAATCAAGCTTTCTACCCCAAAGACTGGTTTTTCTGGAGTCCCAAGTTTTCAGCATGTTGAACTGAAATAGATAGGTACATTTAATAAAATTCAATGTATCACCTGAAATTGCACTCATAAAATTTTCTCCTTGAAAATATTTCTAAGATATCCATGTGTCTCACTTCATTAAAATTTATCCTCAAAATCTGTAGTGTCTTACCTATAATCTTTCATTAAATACCAAGCTGTGACACACAGTCCTTATGCAAGTGCTCTTTGCCACCGAGCCATCTCAGCAGCCTAAGTCTCTGAAGTTTTATTTCCTTAGAGGACATCACATGAAGACTAAGAGCCATTACATCATTCACTCTCATAACCCCTTAATCCATTAATCTACAAAGAGATTAATCCATTCATTAGTACAGACCTTTCACAATGAAATCTCATGCCAAAAGTGTTTAGGGAACCACACTTCCAAAATTGGGAGATACATTTAAACCATAGTACTGCATAATTTTAGATAAAACAATTTCTACATGATTTTCAGTCTGGCTGCCTAAACAACGAGCAAAATTACACCAATTTTATGAAATGAAAGAATTAAATAAGCTCGGTATTGTGCCTGCCACACGATTGGGCTTGTATGTGTGGTTTACTTTTAGCCGGTGTGATATAGATAGAAGAATCTTTGTTCCTGAGCCAGACATTAAAAACCTATGCTTTATCCTACAGTTTTTTTTGTTTTGTTTTGTTTTTTTTGTGAAAAAGTTTTTTTTTTTTTTTTTTTTTTTTTTTTTTTTTTTATGTATCTGTTGCTCCCTCGACCTGGATTCCTTAATGAACCATGTGGAAGAAAACTAAAATTGGGGCACAGGCCCACATGGTGCTGCTTCGCCTGGTCAGGTGGAATTCACTCACAGGTGAGCAGGTGGGGCACCATTACCATGAGCAAATATATGGTGGAGAAATGGAAAAGAAGGAGAAACCAAGCAATGCATGTTTTGTGGAGAGAGGCAGAGCCAAAGAGGCAAAGGTGGTGAGGAACTGGCCGATGTAGGTGGTCTATATTACTATCCAGGTCTTGCTGATGTCCAGGCCCAGGCTGCTGCCGAGGGCTATGTGTCTTTGGCCCTACCACAGCCAGGGTTTTTATGGATGGCCATTGCTCCTATTAGCATGAAAGACCATGGGGATGCCTGGGGTCTGGGCTACCACCTGAAGCCATGTTTGTGTCCAAGGGCCATGCTACTGCTGGATCCATACTGGTATGAGCAGCCTATGTGGTCACCCAGGATCATGGTGACATTTCGGTGTAAGCTGCTGTCTAAAGCCATGTGAACCATGTGTGTTGATGTCTGGGGGCCATGCAAAGCCATCCCTGCCCTTTTCTGGACCAAGGAGAGCTGGCCCTTCCCCTCATAGGAGACATGGCCCTGCCCCTCACTGGACAATGCAGTGGGAAAGCTGGTCCCACCCATTGCCTGAGGGGGACAGTCACAGCAGAGGCTTTGACAGACCAACTCAGCTATCACACAGACCCACATTCAGTGTTTTGAGTTGGTGCACTGCAGCATCTACCCCATCTATGTCTGCCGAAACTTGCAAAGGGACTAGTCCTATGGAACTATAGCCACAGGATCCCTATGACTCAGGGCACCAGCAGATAACCACGAGGAATTCTGGTGAGGGTCCAGTACTGATGTTGTGTACCAGAGGCCAGGGGTAAAGTTGTTTGGACAAAAGAATATACTGCGTGGCACATTGTAACCCCCAATGTTACTGAGTTGAATTAAGAGATGAATGAGAGGTGGGGCAGATGGAGGAGTGAAGTGATTTTATATTTTTAATTAATACTTTTATTACTTTATTTTCTTTTGAAGGGACACTGCAAGAATGAAGCGCAGATATGGAGGGGTTGGGAAATGAGTGGGATTAGCGTGCATGTTAAAAATTCCCAAAGAATCAATAAAAGTATGTGTAAAAAACCTAAAATTGGACCAAGAGAGATGGCTTATCAGGTAAAGATATTGTTCACCAGCTAATGTAAGCAAGTTTGTGGGTGTGGAGAGGCTGCTTCCAGGTCTCTGGGGCTTCTCTGGGTGGGAGTGGGGCACCAGAAGTGCCTCTGGGGGCTAAGGTCTAGAGAGCAGGCAGAATTCTCAAAATTGAAGTAGAAAAAAAAATAACTGAGTTCACTTTTTTATTCTCTGATCTTCATATACATGAAATGGCTGGTATACACAGACACACATACTTACACTCACACACACATGCACACATGCAAGTGTGTGTGCACACACTACCACCACCACCACAACAAAAAAGAATAACAACTAATATCTAAAATTGAACAGGAACTTTGAGATCCTCACATGACCTGTGATATGAAGCAGATAATTGTTACATCAAATGTAGAATTGTAAGAAAATTAAAGCTATGTTTTAATTTATAAAATTTTGTATATGTTGTTTTATCTGCACATTATGTGCATGCCTGGTGCCAATGTAGGTCAGAAGAGGGCATTAAATCTCTGGAACATGAGTTAAAAATGATCTTGAACCACTATGTGGATGCTGGGAATAAAACCTGTGTCCTCTGTCAGGACAGCCAGTGTTCCCAATTGCTGACTCTCTCTCTAGCCTCCAGTATTAGTCATTTTAAAAAGTGTTTTTGTAACAGTATCTGGGTTGTAAGAGTACTTGATTTACTGTTATCTAGTGCTGTTTTTAACAAAATGTAAAATGGCCAAACTGGTTTATTAAGCACTATTCCAAATACTTTCAAAGGTAGAATAGATTCCACAGACTGGAATAGCAAGATGAGTTAAGTCTGGTTACCCTCCTCACTGAAGATACATGAAAATATGACAAAGAAAGAAACAGAGACATTGAGTCATGTGAAAGAGAGGCAGAAGTTTCAGAAGTTATCTGTTTCATACGTCTTGATAAAGTTTATAGAAGTGCAAGTATTTATGTTGAAATTCGCAAAAAATATTAGAATATACCACTTTAGATATCAAGTCACTGAATTCTACGAATAACTATTTAAAAAGCATTAGTGCACATAGAAAAGACACAGGCATCCCTCCTGGACTACAATATAAATCAAATTCACCTCCTGTCTTAGTATGCTCATTTTCCCAAGCACACCATCTCGATCAAAAATAAATAGGCCTTGTCCAGACACTTCAAAACAAACAGAAAATCTTAAAGATATAAGGAAAATTAATTAACTGATTTAACAGTTTTCTATTACAAAGAAGATATCAGTGAAATAATTTTCTTATATTCATCCCTATTCAAAGAGGAAAAGGTGCCAAACAACAAGGATTGATATGCATGTTTTGGCAAGTACCTTTCTGACTGCTTGTTTCATTATGGTTTTTAATTTTTTTTAAAAAAAAAAGAGAACAAAATCAAGTGGGAAATAGAAAGTCTGTAAGAGGGAAATCAATAGATATATAATAAAAGAAGACAACCTTTGGAGTTTTAATGGTTGCTTTTTGATATTTATGATTCCCCAGTATATTCTAAAACAGCTGAAATTATTTGTGCATGTCTCAGTTTGTTTTATTTTATTGATTTTGTTGTAAAATTGTTGTATTGTAAACATATCATCTAGGTGGCTTTGGTTTAACTAGTACTTAAGATGCTAATTGTAGAAATTGAACCTACTTCCTGGAAATGCTTGAGGCCTGTTGGAACAAAACTCATGTCTTATGCATTTGGAAAGTTGTTAAACAGCAACATAAATTTCACACTACTTCTGTTTGTTTGTGGATATATGTTTATTCAGTGCTTGTGTTACCTGGGATAGTGGGTGATGAAAAAAATAGAGAAACAGATAATAAGATATTTTATTCATTCCAAACCTTCTTGGGATATATATGTGTCTCTCTGTAGATTACTTTTCTCTATTTTTTAAATTACTTTTTACATCATTGTAATCATTATTCTAAGTATCACCATATCTAATTGTCATTGAATGACTAAGTGTGCTTTATATAGACTGTCTGCAGTACTTGAAATTTCTCTATATAAGGAAATTATATTTTTCCTGTATTTATAGATAAATTATTAGACATATAATGGCTAAAATGTGTGCTTTACATCACACCTTTAATGAATCACAGAATGGTAAAGTACCCTCAGGTGTATATAAATAAGTAGGCTGTTCTCATTATTCTCTATATTTCAATCAGGTATATGGAGAATAATGACAGTGTCTTACTAATGAATGCAATTTTTGTTGCTGGATAGATAGCAAAGTTTCTTCCACATAGCAGCAATGACATTTAAATAGAAAATTGGAAGTAAATAAAAATGGAATACTTCCAGACTCAAAGATACAATAGGAAGGCTAATTCTACTACCTGTATCACTGGAGCACAAATGTGTGTGGGCACGAGGCAAATATTCTCAGCTTAATTTTAATTTTGTGCCACTTCAAGATCTCCTGAGTAAATTTGGAGCATGGGAATCATCGGAGAGGATAGAAGGGAAGGGGAAAGGAATGGAGGGAAACTGAGAAAAAATATATAGTTTAATAAAAACAATGTAAAACATGCAACTTTAATAATTACATTGATGCACATTTTTGTCTAATTGAGCCACATTAACTTTAGCAAATGAATGTTCAATATAAGTTTGATGCTATTCTTTAACCACTGTATGTATCTGTGTTATCATATATGTATGTGTCATCATGTTACTGAAAATGTTTATATTAAATTCTGAATAATAATCTCAAGAAAGACAAACCTGTTTTGGTATTCTTACTGAAAGTCATGAGAATACAGTTCCTGGATATAAGAGAAAAAATATGTATTTATCTCACATAAGCCACAAGGAAGAGAGGCACAACTAAGGATTGTATTTAATTTTAGGTTAGTGAAACAATGAATTTATTGGTGTTACTTGGAGGATCATTGGTGTGATACATTTAGAATCATCTGACAGATTAGAATATTGTCATGCCAGGTTAGGATAATTAGTGTGGGGAGCCCTTAACTAACAAACAGAATTCTTTTTTTTTTTTTTTTTTTTTTTTTTGGATTTTGGAGACAGGGTTTCTCTGTAACTTTTGGTTTCTGTCCTGGAACTAGCTCAGGCTGGCCTCAAACTCATAGAGATCTGCCTGCCTCTGCCTCCCGAGTGCACCACCGTAACAAACAGAATTCTGATCAAAGAAAGCTGCCTAGGCAAGTAGTTTTTTTTTTGTTTGTTTGTTTTTGTTTTTCTGGTTTTAAGCTTTAGCTTTGAAGTTACTCAAAAATTATTGTATTTAGAAACACATCGAATCCAAGCAATGTATAATAAAATCAGAATATAGTTGATGTGGGATTCCCCTCTGTATGCTGCGAATAGCATACAGAGTTAATAAAGAACTGCTTTGAGCACTGAAGAGTCACTGCAAGGCAATTACATGAAGTTGGGAAAGTGAAGTCTGATGTGCAGTGGAGAACTCAAGATGTTGGGGATGCAAGGACTTGTAGAATTTATACCTGTTAAGTATAGCTTAATAGAGATGATCTAGAAAAGTAGTGATATGTGTTTCAAGAAACAGACTTGGAGAACTAGGAATGTTAATATAGGTTGGAGTCCACACATTGTCACCAAAAGTTCAATATGCTCCAATGGATATATAGTGTTTGGTGAAAGCCCTGTTGTGTTTGGTCTCTCTTTGATCTGTTATGTCCCAGCTATATTACCATCCATTGTTTTTAGAATGAGAGTGTTTATTTTGTGTCATTGTATCTTTAAAATATCTAAGTTTTTTATATTATAGAGATAAACAATTAAGAAATTACCCAAATTTCAAAAAGACTTTTTTTTTGTCAACCTTTGGATCCTTCTGTAACACTCAACTCCTTGAATACTCGGACTATGAGAGATGGATACTTTGCATTATGAGATGAAAATAAAACTTTAGAGGTTGGGGTGGAATGTTTTTGAGTGAAATATTTGTGTATCAAGTTGACACAGGGTGGACTTGTGATATTTTTTTGCCAACTTAATGACAAGTATAAACATATAGGAGATAATGTCCTGTGTATATCTATTATTGTATTTCCAGGGAGATTTAGATGAAGGGAGAAAACTTACCTTTAATGTGGATGTAATCATAAAATGAGCATATCTCCCAAGCTAAACAAAGAGAAGAAAGTAAGTGTAGCACAATCATTCATCCCATCTGCTTCTTGACTGTGGGTTCAAAATGACCTGCTTCCTCAGGTGCCTACTGGTTCCTCACCATGATAGATTTTATCCTCACACTGGAAGCTAAATCAAACTCTTCCTTCATTAAGTTACTTTTGTTAGATATTTTATTATCATAATGAGAAAAAAGTAAAATGACTAGGGTATCATTTGGTTATATTGAAAACTAGATCACAGTATACTTCATTCACAGGTCACTTTGGTTCAAACCTATCAGTTGAGTAAATAGGTTATTTTAAGACAATTATAATTTTAGAGCAATTTTTTTGAACAGTTTCAGTTTCCTGTTAATAATTTTAAAAGTCTAGATATGCACAGTGGCCATGGTCATGATAGCCCGCATGTTCTGCAACCATTATAATGAATATAGAAAATTTTGGAGCTCTTCATAAACTTTTAAGTCTTATTAAATGATTTGTGTTTTTACATTTGTTATTCCAACCACAAACAAAAGTACTTGATACACAACTAATAGATGTGACGTAGTATTTGAAAACTTATGATTGTAAAACTAAAGCTAAAATATGCTTTACAATAGAAGTCTATATGAATTAAATCAAGTTAAGAAATTTCAACTTTAATACCTTAAAACTTCAGTAATGTTTTAGCTTCATTGATCATAGTTCTTATTTGGAGTATGATGATTACTAACAACTAAAGTAAACAGATGAAAAGTGGTATGTTCCACAGAAGTATTCAACTTTGCAATTAGCCTGGTGCCATGAGTCATATTCATCTGGAAACCAAACAACAGCAACAAAAATCTAATGAGCACAAAGCTTGCAAACACTCAGGCTTGCCATCTCTTTGGTATTCCTGCAAATCAATTGTTAGATATTCCTATGAGCACATCATGTGTTCCTTTTCACTAAGTAATTTCCTTAATGTATTCAGTGACCATGTGTTGAGGATTGGCAACATCATCTCTGTTTTAATCAATCTCTCAGCAATAATCAAATAAGGAAAAAATAGTAAGTTCCACATTTTATTGTGCTCGGCAACATACAGAAGCCGCCAGCTTGAAAAGAAAAGAACAGGATGATATTCAGTTAAGTAGTTTTCGTGAGCCTAAATTTTCTTGTGCAATTATTGAAAGGAAAACCATACTTTTTGTAGCAGTGAAAAATCTAATCAGCTACAAAGCTGAAGATTTTTCTCAATTTATAGATTATCTTTAAGTTCCTTGCAACCAAATCCTGACTGTCACGAGGGTGAGTCAGCAACTGCTTCATCAGAGATTTTTATAAATGTAAATAAGCTTATACTTATTTAAGATGAATATTAATTTTACTTTCAGATTATTTCACCTCCAATTAGTGAAAATAATATTTAAAAATTCAGTGAAAATTATTCAGGAAGAAATAATGATCTAAGCCAAATACCAGGAAGATTCCAGAGGTAGAACAAAAGTAAATTTTCCACAAACCCTAAGTAGAATATCCGGTTACTTACAGAAGCACAAGACATTGCTAGTGCTAGGCACAATGTATGCCCGCTTAGGTTTTCTGGCAAAGAAAAGTAAAGCATCCATATTATATCAAATAAAAAAAAAGAGGAGGGACCCTAGCACCTACTCCAAATTCCCATCCTACACAGCCATACGTAGCAAGAGAGCCTGTACACCTTTTATCTGTATCCTGTCACTCAAAGACCTTATCTAGGCACTTGCCCTATGGACTGAGCTGGTAGGGGACGTGGAACTCCCTAGACTCTGCTCCCCAGACCTGGGAACCTCACTAGGTGAACAGGCTCTGGAACAGATTAGAATTAGTGAGTTAGTACAGACTCAGAATGACAAATGTCTACGTGTGTACCGTCTTGTGTGTATCCTAAATTTTAATATCTAATGCTGTATGTTTACTTGGAAGTATCCGAAGAGGTCAAATAACTAGAAAGAAGCCATAGATGGGTGCCTTAAGGGAGAATTATTGTATTTATATTTATGAATGTAGAGGGGGCAGAGATACTAGGTATAGAAAGGCTTAAAAGGGAGCTAGGCAGTGGTGGTGCATGCCTTTAATCCTAGCACTTGGAAGCCAGAAGCAGGTGGATCTTTCTGAGTTCAAGCCCAGCCTGGTTTACAGAGTGAGTTCCAGGACAGCCAAAACTGTTCAACAGAAAAACCCTGTCTCAAAAGAACCAAAAAAAAAATATTTGAAAAATTTTTAAAAATGCTTACGCAGAGAGAGCAAAGAGATATGCATGCAAAGGGATGGGGAACCAAAAACAAAGGGTTATAAAAACACATGTGGAAAATGAACATTTTGTAATTCAATTAGAAATGCTAAGTCAAAAAAAGAACAGTAGCAATAGCAAAAGCATTAGGAGAAAGACATCCTCTTGCTCCTAAAAGCCTTGAGTTTTAAAATAAAGGTTCTGGTGTCAGATGTTGTATAAGAGTTATTAGTTAAGGAAGCTCCAGTGGTCTCAAAAACATTAAATTAGCTTCAGTGTAGGCTCTTATCATTATTCTTGGTTTTCCAACAGAACTAGTTGATAATACTCTCTTTATGAAGATGCCACACACTTTCATTGCAATATACAAAGAAATTAAGCTATAACTGAGAGGGAAACTTCTTCCCTTCTGGCTAGGTTTCATAGAAACTGAAGGTTCTATGCAGACTTCTCAAGTAGAGAAGGCATTCAATTAATTATCTAGTTGTCAACACTATGACCTATAATATTAATATTCAAGGGAATGTTTACCCAGTGGTACAAGAGAAACCTGACTAGTATGGAAATAACCAACTATTTTCTAATGAATTTGAGGTATTTTTCATAGTAGGGAATTTTTACTAAATCACTTATACTTCTTGTGTATTTGAGTGACATAATCAGGTCTAAAAGAATTTCATAATCATCATTGTACTTTCAATGTTACTATCTAGGGATATTGATTGGGTTCATTTTCTATGCTGGTTAAAGAATTAAAATGAATGAAAAATCTAGACTATAGCAGGTAGAAATGGGAAAAATCTCAAACACAGAATAAACCAACAAAGACAGACTTTTATTAGAGTGAGAAAACACACACATACACACTCACACACATACACACACATACAGAGCAAGCATGAAGAAAGACTGTCCCCCTACAAAACAGAAAGAGGATTCTAGAAACTGAAAATATAACCTCTTCTTAGGGTCTAGGGATTATAAGGGATTTAAGGGATCTTCCTCCCCTTATTTGGGGTTATAGAGTTTGAAAAAAGACAAGGTGGATGATAAGCAAAGAAATTGGCACAAGCACAACATGATCTGACCTTGAGCTTATTGTAGCAGATCTAGGGGTACTTGTTCCCTACTTTTGGGAGGAAAACTTACAAGACTTTTGTTTTAAGTTGTCACTCTCAAAACAGGAATGCAAGAAAAAAATCAGGCACACTAGAATTTTACCATCATTATTATTTAGTGAGGGTCCCTTTCACTATCTGTCTTCCTGTCAGGGAATTTGTCCAGATTCTGGTCGCTTATTAGGACCGGGGGAAGTCCATTAAGGTGAACTTGACAAATTAAGTAGAGCTGGCCCAAGAGAGAGATTGTGTATGCTGCAGAGAGTAGTGCTGGAAGAGCTTGACTACTATAACCTTTTGGAACCCATAAATTCCCATCATGATAGAGATTTTTGTGCCCCGCCTGGTCCTTTAGCCACTAAGTCCCAAAGAAATTACACAGAGGTCTACACTAATTATAAACTGATTGGCCTTTCTTATTAACTCATAACTTATTATTCTTGTCTATGTTAGCCACGTGGCTTGGTATCTTATTCGGTGGGGTCATGACTACAGACTGAAACTTCCCTCTTCCCAGAATTCTCATTGCCCCACCTCTACTTCCTGCCTGGTCGCCTGGCCTATACTTCCTGCCTGGTTACTGGCCAATCAGCGTTTTAGTAAAAATAAAACAAGTGACAGGATAAAGGACCATTGTCTCATAGAAGAGCTGAAACTACAGGATTTTTTGTTTGCCCTCCTGTATTTCAGTCTTTCTTTGGTACAGCTTCGCTATGATCTTATTACTCCATTTTTGGAATGGAAATATTTATTCTATGCCACTTTACATTGGAAGTACAGACCTTGTGTTTTGCTTATAGGAGCCCACCATTAAGAGACGATTTGAGTCTTATAAGAGACCTGAAGTTTCTAATTGATAAAGACTATGGGAACTTTTGAAGTTATAGTGAATGCATCACCATAATGGTAGAAAGCATGTCAGCAGGTAGTCAGGCATAATTCTGGAGCCTGGCAGCAGGCAGGCAGGCAGGGTGCTAGAAAAAGAGCTTGCATAGTTATCCACAAGCATGAGCCAGAGAGAAAAAGTCATTTGGGAATGGCATAGGCTTTTGAAACCTTAATCCCCTCCTCAGTGACACACCCCCACCAACAAAGCCATACCTTCTAACTCTTCTTTAACAGTTTCATAAAGTAGGAATCAAGTATTCAAAAATATATGAGCCTAAGGGGGGGCATTCTCATTCAAACTACCACAGGGAAAGCTGTGGCTTAAATATGATATGTCTAGGTGTTAGGTTGTGAAAGGGTAGACTTGTGGTGTTTAATATTGTCAACTCAAAAAAGACTAGAATCACATAGAAAACAAACCTATGATCATGAGACTTAAAAGAAATATATGTTTATTTGAATTATGTAATAATATATGTAAATATATTTATGTATATAGTAATTTATTTGAGTTTGAAGTACCCACCCTTACTGCCAGACAAATAAAAGTGAGAAAAGTAACTGAGCAATACTGAATAATAACATTTATTACACTCTGCTTCCTGAATGCAGGAACACTATCACAGGCCAACTCAAGCTCCTGCTGCCATGACTTTCCTGCAAGGATGGACTTTAGCCTTGCCTTGTAAACCATTCTTCCCAGAAACTTCTTTTTTCAGGTGTTTTGTCATGACAATGAGATAAATAATAAATGGTGTGGTCTTTCTACCTTTCAGTGTTCACTCAAATCCCCATTTTCACTGTTCTGGAAATTTCACTGCAATGCTCATGTATTTTTTTGTTAGACTTGTTCCTTACATTTTTTTTTTTGTGGATATTACTAATGGGATTAGCTTGCTCTTTGCTTTCTTAATGAATTTGTTTTATTTATTTATTTGTTCATTTTATTTAGTTTTGGTAAAAAAAATAAATGTACAGGAATAAAACCATAGAAAAAGTAAAAGGATTACATAATGAAAATTATAAAACACTGAAGGCAAGAATTTAAAAGGAAACTAAAATGAGTAAAGATATTTCCGATATATGGGAAGTCAAAATAAATATTTCATAAGTTGTTATGCAACTGGAAACAAGCTATCAATTCAGTGCAAGCCCTAGTAAACTTCCAATGTGATTATTCACACAACAAAGAAAACATTAAATTCCATATGAAAACAAAGCAGCCACTTAATTCACAAAGCAAGAATGAGCAAAAAGAGCACCATTTTAGATAATAAAAAACTAATTAGAATTATTGGTGACCAAACATCATGTTACTGGCATAAAATAGATATTGTGGGCAGGGTGGTAGTTGCACATGTCGTTGATCCCAGCACTCGGGAGGCACAGGTAGGTGGAGCTTTTTGAGTTCGAGGCCAGCCTGCTCTAGGACAAACTCCAAAGCTACAGAGAAACCTTGTCGCAAAAGACAAAAAAAATGTGGAATAATAAAACTGAATAAAAGAAGGCTAAATAAGTTTCCACAGCTACCATTATATTCATGAAAAGACAACTTTTTTGAGAAGTAGTACCAGGTGAACAGAATATCCACATTTGGAAGATTGAAACCAAATTCCTAACTTTTATGTTGTGTGGTTTTGGATCTCTGAATTAATCACCATCTACTTCAAAAACAAGCTCCTTAGATGAGGGTTTAAAGATGCATTAATTTATGGTATAATAAGTCATTAGACATCAGTTTAATAATACATCCCTGTAGCGGAATAATAGGAGTAGGTTCTCTTCTAGAGCTTATGACCTCACATAGTCACAGCTTCTTGACCCCAGTAATGGTGCTAATCAGAGTTTCTGTCTTATGAAATGATCCCTAAATATAGTCAGAAAGTCAACAGTTACTCTTCTAACACTTTTTTATTTTACTGCTGGCTATATCTGGTTAGATCGGTCTTTCTTTCCTCTAGTTGTATTGATAATACTTTACTGCAGTATGAAAAATAGCCAGCAATGGTAAAGCTTCCAGATCAGTAACAATTTGGTTTTTCCTTGCTCTATGATTCAGGGATGTAGTAATGGAAATTAACTATCATGTTCTAAATTACTAAGCACAATGACAATACCTTATAATGGTGGGGGTGGGTCTCTGATACCTCTGTGACCAAGATCACTAATAGTTGGAACTGAACTTTTATGATAACCTATCATGTCTAGAAAGAGCATCGACTTTCCCATTATAGAGTAACTCCAATTAAACTATTTTATACATGCTTCTATAAATATTTTATTGAACTTCTACAGTAATAACTTTCCATTTGATTTTTGAAAGGTCTTTGGTGTTTTCTTTCCCCATACTCCCTCTTCTACCTTGCCTTTCCATCCTCTACACCACTTAATCCTTCATGCTCCTATATTCCCTATTCTTCCTTTATAACACCTGCATTCTATTTACCATACTTTTAAATCTCCCTATAACTCATGACTCCTTAATAGTTTCCTGAATGTTTTTAGTATTAAAATTTAAACATACATATTTAAATATCCAAAGATAACATCAACATCATGAGAGAGATTATACATTTATCTTAGTCTTTCTAAATATGTGTCACCTCATAAATTTACTGGCAAATTTCATAATTTTATTCTTTGTAACTGCTGAGTCTGTAAACGTATTCCATTTTCATTATCTACTTATAAGCAGATAGACATTAAGGCTCTTTTTATTTCCTGGACATTGTGAAAATATCAACAATGAACATGGAAGAGCAATTAGCTCTAAGGTAGAATAATGATTTGGGAATAGAAAACCCAAGAGAAGGACAGCTAGGTCACATGGTGGATCTATTGTAGATATATTTTTAGCTTTTTGAGGAACCTCCACACTGATTTCCTTAATGACCTTACCAATTATTATTCCCACTAACAGTAAACAAGTGTTACCTTGCTTTATTAGCAGCATTTGTTGGCATTTCTGTTGTTGTTATTATACCATAGCCTTTATGACAGGAATAAGATAAAATCTTAAAATAGTTTTAATTTAAATCTCTGGTGTCTAAGGTATATTAGGGATTGAAGTGAAAATACAATTAAAGGACAAATGTTCAGAACTACAATATAAAAAATGTAAAGAAAGAAAAAACAAAACAAAAGTAAAGTATAATGATGACAGTATTTCTTTCTACTTAGGATGACATTGTTTCTCTCCCTCTCTTATCATTTGTATCTATCTCCAGAGATGAAGGTTAATAATAAGGCTAATAGTCTTAATAATTCAAACCAATAAAGCAAGCATAAACCACTTCTATACCCCCACACATTCTAAATTAAAAGAAAGTGGGTTAATATCCTTCTTCTTCCTTTGGACTACCGAAGAGTTGGCTGTTTTCTTCTGAGAAACACTGTGACTGGCCTTCTACCTCTGGAAAAGCCCAGGATCATAAAAGCCCAAGAAAGTTCATACAATACCATCTAGATCTATGTGTCAAAATTAAGGACACTTGGTAGTATTACAGAGGTATGAATGACAGGATATAAAGAAAATCTAAGAGTTAGATCTTGATTACCAGCATTGGTTATGAAAGCAATATGAAAAAGCAAATGCTGACATGTGGCTTCTGGAAATTATTAGTTCACAATGTCTTGGAGCTAATAATGCTATTGCTCTTGAGCAACAAATTCTACTGCACTGATATATCACTTACAAAGTTTCCTCATAGAACCTAAAAGTCATTGTGGAAAGAGCAACGCAGCTAACCATTAGAGTCACCTGTCGCTTTGCAAGTTGTGCAGCAAAGAAAATGGGTAGATCACATGCATGTGCTATTTGCGCTTAAATAAACAAAACAAACAACAGCAACAAAATGTGAGTTAGATATCACCAGGAACTGAGAGGAGAGGAAAAAGACTTACTGTGTATTAATATTCAGTTTAATGTAATGTAAATATCTTACCTAGATAGTGGTGGTAACCACAGCATATTGTCCATATGATTAATTCCAGTTAATTTTAAATTTGAAGTGGATAGAGCATCTTGACACTATATGTATTTTACCACAGTAAGAATATTATATAAGGAATTTTCAAACTTCACTCTATTATTTGTTGAAATACGAGCGGCGGCGGGGCTGCGTCCCCAACACCCCGGCCGCTTGGCTAGCTCAAGCCCGAAATAACAACACACAAACTGTATTCATTTAAGAACTGCTTGGCCCATGAACTCTAGCCCTTACAGGCTAATTCTCGCACCTGGACTAGCCCATTTCTAATGATGTTTGTAAGCACCCCAAGGTGCGCTTACCGGGAAGATTCTAGCCTCCGTCCATCATGGTGTCTCTGCTCTAGCGAGCAGAGCTGTTCAGTCCATCTGGAAGCAGAGCAGAGTCTGACCTCACTTCCTCTTCCGCCCAGCATCCTATTCTGTTTTCTCCTCCCATCTATGCTTTAACCTATGAGGGCCAGCCAAGCAGTTTCTTTATTGCTCAGCCAATGAAATCAACAGATTGATATGACACTCCCACATCAATTATTCTTTTCTTCAATCTTTACCTGAATTTATATTTTTCCAAACATTCAGCACTAATTTTGAAAATATACCATCTCGGTCAAAACATTATCAGAAATAGAAAGTAAGATATGTTAAATGTTTAAAATAAAAATATTCTTTAAAATAATAAATCTAAGCCAGGCAATGGTGGTGTATGCCTTTAATTCCATCACTTGGAAATGAGAGGTAGGTAAATCTTTTTGAGACCGAGGTGAGCCTAGTTCCAGGACAGCTAGGGCTGTTAAGCAGAGAAACCCTGTCTTGAAAAGCCAAATAGTAATAATAATAAATATATCATATGCAAAATTCTATAAATTCTGCTAAATGTTATACCTATTTTATGTAATGTTCTCTAATATTTTTGAAGTACCAGCCTTACAATTCTTTCAGTAATTTATTTTATTTTTATTTTATTATGTGTTTGTATGTCTTGTAAATGTATGTCATATGTGCATGAGTGATTATGGAGCCCAGAAGAAAGAATGATATTCTCTCCTCAACTGGAGTTACTGGCTTTCTGGAAATTGAATTCAGATACTCTGGAGGAACAACAGGTACTCTTAATCACTTGGCCATATCTCCAACCCCTACAACTATTAAAATGAAGACAAATGTCACATTGAAGTTACTGATGTTGTGAAGATCAGACTTGTCTGTGACATATACTGTACAGACATACAGTGGTATTCCAGTCTTTTCCTTCAATTTTTCTGAAAATTTCAGTATTGCTGAAAACTAATTTCAGTATTGCCGAAAACTAATATAATGCTTGTGTGTGCAGATACCATTTTTAATACATTTTGGTTAATTTATTGATAATTTCATACAATGGATTTTGATCATGAATATTCCCAACTCTCCATTTACCTACTCCCATATGTACCTCCATCTCTCTACTTGCCCCAGCTTTGTTTCCTCTTTTTAAATATTAATTACTTAATGACTTGAATTTGTGCTGTTCATGTTCATGGAGGTATGGGGCCCTTTACTGGAGTGTGGTCAACCTAACATGAGCCAAATTCTTAAAAGAAACAGAATCTCCCTCACACAGATGCAATTAACAGTCCATAGTTGAGACCTTACTCCTTCCATGCTGGAATGTTTACAGTTTTGATGTTATACATGGCTGACATTTTATAGACAGCCATAGCTGTTTTGAGATTGTGAGTGTTCCTATCATGTCCATCAGAGAGTGTTTTGTTCCAATTCCCATGATCTCTAGCTCTATTTCCACTCTCTTTTCCAATATGGAGCCTTGGGAACAGAGTGTGATATACATGACCCATTTGTGACTAAGCAGTCCATAGTTGGTGTCAGAAGTTTTTTCTGTCTATGTGTTGATTTTATTAGTTAATGAATAAATATTTTTTGGCCACTGGCTTAGGAGAATAGTGCAAGTCAGGAAAACTAAACTGAATGTTGGGAAAAAGAAAGCAGAGTCAGTCAGAAAGAAGCCTTGTAGCACCACTAGAGACAGATGCCAGACAGAACTTTACCCACTAAGCCACAGCCATGTGGCAATGTACAGATTGATAGAAGTGGGTTAGTTTGGGATGTAGGAACTTGCTGGGAATATGCTCAAGCTATTGGCCAAATAGTATTGCAAATGATACAGTTTATGAGTGATTATTCCATGGTCTGAGCATCTGGGAATGAACAGTCTCCGCCAACATATAGTCATTTATTCTCTGTATTTAGCCACCTGTGGGTATCTAAGTTAGTTATTGTCCACTGTAAAAATAAACTTCCCCAATGAAGGTTGAGGTCTCTACTAATCCACAGATAGAAAGGCAGGAATTTAAAGGGAATTCGGTACTGCATCTCTTTATAGAATAACAAAGTTTCAGATATTGGAAAAACTTTTCAATTTTCTCTTTGTATCTATCAACTTTTCACTTTAAAATTTGTAACAGAAGATGCTTATTCTCATCATAGGTTCTAAACACTTTGCTGAGATAATTTTCACTAGATACACAGGTTTCCTTTTGGTTATTTATTCCTTGTCATTCATCTACTTAGCCTCCTTTTTCTCCAGAGCCTCTTAGTTGACTTGAATTTGGAGTCCTACTGTACTTTTAGCATTGTTGTTTTGGTTACAATTTCTTTGGAAACTGAGGGGATTTTTGTGCTTTCATACCAATTTTATTTCAGTTTGTATAATTCTACAAATAATGTCAATACATTTTTAAGGAAGATTGTACAGATTTTGTCAATCATTTTCCATGGCCGTTAGAGCAGTATTCATTCTGCAAATATTTAGTGTGTCCTCCATCAGTGTGTTTTTTCCAGTTTTCACTGTAGATGACATTGACATCTTCAAGTAGATTGAATTATAGTTATTTTAAAAGTAATTTTGAATGAAATTATATTTATGAATACTTTGTTAAACCTATTATTAGTGTATATGAAAAAATGTGTTTTATACATTAATTTTGTATTATGCACTTTCCTAATTTTCTGTCATGTTTCTGTGATTTTATATTTAGACAAAAATAGCTTGGAGAAGAAAATGCTTACTTTTGCTGAAAGTTCTAGTTTTTATTTCATATAAGAGGGAGATCACATCAGCAAATGCTTGGGGAAACTGTTCAAATGATGGAGGTGGGTCTTGTATCTTATCTGTTGCTTTCATTGGTTAACTAATAAAGAAAATTGCTTGGCCTGATAGGACAGAAAATTAGGTAGGCGGAGTAGACAGAACAGAATGCTGGGAGAAAGAAGCCAAATCAGGCAGTCACCATGATTCTCCCACTCCAGACAGATGCAGGTTAAGAGCTTCCCTGGTAAGCCACCTCGTGGGCTACATAGATTATTAGAAATGGGTTAGATCAATATGTAAGAGCTAGTCAATAAGAGGCTAGAACTAATGGGTGAAGCAGTGTTTAAATGAATACAGTTTCTGTGTAATTATTTCAGGTATAAAGCTAGCTGTGCTGGTGCCCGAGTGCCAGGAACGTAGCCCTCCACTCCATATCTTCAACATTCAAATTTTATTCATAATTAGGAACAGAGAGCAAAGTAGCATGCTGTTGTTCAGACATATTTCTCCTTTTTATCATCTATTTTAGAACTCAACCCCAAGATGTGGTTCTACCCATATTTCTACTGTCTTCTCACCTTGATTCATTTAATTAAGACAATTCCTCACTGACATTCCCACAGGCCAATCAAAACATGAGACTCTTGCCAGATCATCTTAGATTTAGGCAAGTTGAAAATGAAAAGTAACCATTACATTCAGCTTGTTCAAAGTTTCTTTTTTTCTGACATGATAGTCTGTCAGGACTGTTACTTTATTTTAGCTATAGGATAATACTGTATGCAAATAAAGGTGATTTAACTTCATTTCTTATGAACACTGTTTTATGTTTTTCTGTTACCTTAATATTATAGATATGATTTCAAGCTCTATATCAAATAAGAGCAGTAGGAGAGAAAACCCTTATATTGATATTTATGTGAAAACATTCAAAATTTCCCATTTAGTATAATATAGAATATAATTTTGCTAAATAATGACTTCATTATACTTTGTTTAATATTTCTTTTCTTTGTTTGCTTGGTGTTTTTATCATGAAAGGATATTAAATTTTTTCAAAGGCCTTTTTTTCTGAATCTATTATGAAGATCATGTGACTTTCATCCAATTTTCTATAAATGTTTCATATAAGGTTTAACTATTGGTGTATGTTGAATACTCTTTGTATTCCTGGAATGAAAACATCTTGGTCATAGTATACAATTTTTTAATAGGATGCTAGATTTCCTATGAATGGATTTTATTGAGAATTTTGGCATCTGTGTTCATGTTTGAATATTTTTAGTGCTCTGATATCCTTATCCATATGTATTGTTAGAGTAAAAATGACTGTATAGTGTAAGTTTATAGTGATCCTCTGCTTTCTATATCATACACTACTTTGAATAACTTGAGGTTAGCTCTTTCCAAGTGAATTCATCAAGTCCACTGAGGCCTAAGCTTTTCAGTAGAGTATGGACAATTTTTAGTATAAATTCAGTTTCTTTGTTTATAATTGATATTCATAAATATTTTTATATCATCACAACTCAATTTTCTTTTTTAATGTACATCTAAAATTTTGTTCATTTCTTTTATGTTTTCCATTTTATTGGAATATTTGTTTTCAAAACACCCTCTTAAGATCTGATCCTATGACTTTTACTGATATTGATAGTAATGTGCCCCTTTAATTTCTAATTTTATTAATTTTAGTATTTACCATTATACTAGTTGCATTTATTTTGCAGGGGTATAGAACTTTCACCAAAACTAACTTGAAAGAGAAAGAGTTTTAGCTTATAATTTTAGAAGGAATGAGAGTTCACCATGGCATGAAGGAATGGCATGATGTCATGAGCAGGAAACTGAGAGATCATTTCTTAGCTTCATACAGGAGGCAGTGAGAGTGAGCATGAAAGCACATGAAGATACAAACTCAGAAATCTTCCCCCTGTCTCACCTACCCATAATGTACTTCATCCAACAAGGCTTTACTTTTTAAAAGTATCACAATTTCCTAAAACAGTGTCATCAGTTATAGAAAAAGTATTCAAATTCTCATGCTTGGTTGGGTGTTGTTCATTGAAATCAGCACTTCTGTCTCATGGTCATTTTGACTAAGAATCTGTCAATATTATTTATCTTTTCAAAGATCTAAATATTTATTTCATTTATCTTTTGTGTTTTCTTTAATTAACATTTAATTAATCTCATCACTGATCTTTATTAATATGTCTTCTAATTTTTAGTTCCTTTTTATTTCTTAAAAGTATATGTGTGTCAATGTTGATTTAGAAAACTTGAGTATGGGTATTTGTCCACTTCAGAAAAGGGTGTGGCATTCTCTTGAGCTAGACAAGTGACTACTTGTGAACATCCCAATGTGGATGCATGGGAATAAACTTGAGTCCTCTCCATGAGCAGGATGCATGCTTAACAGCAGGCTGAGTCACCTCTGCAGGCTCATTGCTTTGCTTTTGTAAGACATGGTTGTGCATCTTTAAATCTTTGATTTGAGATCACTCTTATTTTCTTATGTAGACCAGAAGCTATAATCATCCTTCTTAGATACAATAGTTCTATGTTCCACAAGTGATATTTTATTATGATTCTATTTTCATTTTATTCTTAGTTTTAAAATTTCTTCCTTGTGTTCTTTAATGAAGGTTCAAGAGTGTATCATTCAGTGTCCATATGTTTATATATTTTCTATAGTTTTGTATTTGATTTCTAATATTATACCTTTAATGTATTTGAATTATTTAGGTGACAAGAACTACAAGGAATGGTGAAATGTATTGTAAAAGATAACTAAAAGGTGAAGGCACTATATTACCTTAAGTTTACTATAGTATTTCTAACCAGATTGAAATGTCCTTAGTTGCCACTGGTGCTTGTTGTATCTCATTTAACTTTCTTTACTTAGGTAACTCTGATTGCAGCTCTTATATGATGAGATATTTATCATAATGACTCAATAACTATATTTTATTGTCGTAATTTAGGCTCCAGTTAACATTCATCTTCTGTATAACTACTCTTAGATTCAGGTATATTCACAGGTGAGCCTGGTGAATTATTTAGGATTCTTAATGTCTGTGTTATTCCTAGTGGTACACAGGATGATAAAATGCTGGTAAAATGTTCTACCCTCTATTGATAATTGCTATGATGAAAAGGGTCACAGTTGTTCTAAGTTAACAAGTCACTGTGAGAAATGGGACTCAAATTCAAAAGTAGCTAACCAGTAGGTTTTTGATAGCCACCCCTGTTGTTAGTTATCTCCTTAACTGAAATTTCTCTTACTCTACTGCATGAATAGATGCCCACACAAATGTGAAAAAGTGACCCTCTTCTGACTTGCTAGAATATTGAGGAGGAATATTTTTTTTCTTGATATAGTGTAAGCTGTATTGACTAGCAAAGGAAACATTTTGGTTGCAAGATGACAGAAAACCTGCTGAAAGCAGGATGACCTAGTTTAAAGTAATAATATCCTTTCGTTTCATTTAACATTTTTTTAATCATCTGGCAAGAGTTTTGCTTTGATATCTACTTTCCTTTTATCATAAGTTTGTTTCTTTACTTAGGAGAAAATCGATCATGCAAAATCATAAAAGTACCAGGCTTATTTCTTAATTTTCTCATCTTTCATAAACCAATTTTATCTGTAAAATTGAAAAATACTTTAATGATTTATTTGAGTAACCTTTCCTTTGCATTTATTATATACATGAATCATATTTTATTACAATAGTAAATCGTCTTCTTATCATAGATGTAGTTAGGTCAATCATTAAGAAGTCCTACAAGATTTTTGATAGAATAGACTTAGTATTTGCCATTTCCCTAGTACACAAAATACAAATAAAAAAATCTCTTGAGCTCTCCGACTTTTCTTTGCAATTTTCTTGTTATTTGATATAACATTTCTGACAAAATTCAAATATTCTCATCAAAATGAATAGACGGAAGGGCTGAAGTAACATACAAAGAAGAATAAGGTCCAAAATACTCTGTTCAAGGTCAGTGAAGCCTGTGGAAGAGAATGTACCAGTACACAATAATCTAAGGACAGGTAAATCCAAGGGTCTGTTGTTTGTCTGCTTCAATGCATGCTAATAGAAAGCATCTGCTGCTGCCCTAAATTGAAAGGCTATAAAAATATTCTTCCAAATTGAAATGGATGTTTGGTAATTGTTAAGATACCTAGTTTCTTCTCTGTATTCAGGACAAGCTAACCTTTTGCAGCAAAACTCCAAAGTCCCTGATTTTCCTTGAAATGACTTTCAAAAACTTCCACAGTTTTATTGAGAAAGCTCCACATCTGTATTTCTCTCTATAGAATCAGCTTGGCCACTTATCTTTTTATTTCAGTCAAACAAATGAACAATGATAAAAAGTAGGTAAATAAATTAGAAAAAAAACCCTTTAATTAATATTTACATAATTGGGAGAGCAGAAAAATTAAAAGTTCATAATTATTAGATAATTATTTAAAGTCTAGAATATTAATCTCCTTTCCACCAAAGCATGTGTTTCTAAACCTATATGAAGGAAACATATTTATAGCATGTACATTGATGTTATTTGCTCCCATGCTCTTTGAGCTACCTCACAACTATCGAGGCCATTGTGATTACTGTTTCCTTATGAGTTAAATCTGTTGGTGAAAACTGGAACATTCGATGATGATCAGATTTTGGTTTTATTTAAACAATAACTATCTGAGATAATTGGCAAAGACAAGTTACTGTATCACTTAATTGCTAATAAACTAGATATCTTTGTAAAAAAGGACAAGTCCACAAAAATAGGTAGATTATTGAATAGATCAAGAATTTGGTATTCCTTACAAAGAATTTTGTTTATACATAACAAAAATGAACACTCAATAGTAACTTTTGATAGTTCATTTTCAGTCTAGGGAAAGACTTGGTTAGAGACCTAGAAACAATGCTGTCTTAAACAATATTATCATCATGCCAAGAAACCCCTAAGGGAGATCTCTCTTGGGAATGATATAGTAGGAAAATTTGAAGTTTAGTGTCTAGTTTGCCATATTTGTAAACATATTTTCATGAACTATTAAAGAAGATAAAGTATTCCCCAGAAGAATACTGTACTTTAAATTACAGGTCCCAGTTTTATTTCTGATCATTTCTTCACAGTCATGTGTATTATTTGTAGTCTCTCACTTTTTCCTTCCCTTTCTTCCATTTTGTCCCCTCTTCTTAGCTACATTCCTTCCTATTTCTCTCTATTTCTCTGTGACAGGCACATGTGTGCTTGTGTGCATACATGCATGTGCACACACACACACACACAGAGAAAGAAAGAGAGAGGGGGGGTAGAGGTATACACACAGTGGTCATCAAAAACTGATTTTTTTTTAAATAAAGCATTAGAAACATCAAAGAAGTAACATATTTCTGACTGAATGAATTAATTATACTTTTAAATATTTCAAATGTCATGTCAAGAGAGATCAACAGTTTAAGAAGCCTTTAAACTAAAATCTATGACAAAGGAGTTAATTTTTCAATACTGCAGAAAGAGAAGGCCTGAGGTTTTCCAATGTAGCTGTTTTCTAAAAGTGTTTGTAATATACAGTATCATATACTGCATATATATTTCTAGAGTTTCTTTTGAATGTCAAAAGTAATGATGCAAATATTCAATTCATTTTACATCAGGTCTCTTGTGATAAATTGGATGGAAATGGTCCTCATGGGTTTCTATATTTGTAGGCGTAGTTCTTAGTTGATGAACTATTTGGAAAGAATTAGGATGTGTCAGCTAGCTAGAGGAGATGTGACCTTGTTGGAGGAGGTATGTTACAAGTGTAGGCTTCAAGATTTAACATGCCCATGCTGTGTCTGGTGTTTCTCACTTGCTGCATGCTGCCTATGGATCAGGATATAAAGTTCTCGGTACTGCTCCAGTTCCATGCTTGTCTGCTTCTAGCCATGATGGTAATGGAATCACCCTTTGAAAATGTAAACTAGCCCCCTGTTAAATGTTCTCTTTCACAAGATTTCCCTCAGTTATGGTGTTTCCTCACAGAAATCAGTAACTAAGATAGATATTTTCTAAAGATTAATTTTGTATCTCAAACTTTCCTTTGTTTTTTAGTCTTGAATTTTAGATAACATAAAATTTTTATTCCTGTTCTTTTTCCTATTTTTATGTTCATAATCACTCATTTGTCATCAAAGCACAATACTACAAGTTACCATTCCGCTTTAGAAAGTTCTGTGAGTTTAACCTTCACCTAAATGAGTCCTACGATCCATCACTTTCCATTCTTGTTCCTGCTTCCTTTATGCGGATCATTGAGGTCAGTCATATCCATAACTAAAACTGACTTCAAAATGTCTTGATATCCATCTATGTCTTCATTCTATGTCATTGCATGCTATCAAATAAGACTTAGTAAGTATTTACATTTATCATGGTTGCCTTTTTTCATTTCTCATTAATTTTTGATAATTTTGTAGAATATATTTTGATAATTTAAAAACTCTCTCCAAACTCCTCCAAGATATGCCCTACTTACCTTCTTCTCCAATATTGTGTCTTCTTCTATTCCATTTAAAAAATCACTTTAAGTCCAATTTGTGTTGACCATATATACTTGAATATGGACCTTTGTGTGGAATATGGTCAATCTAAAAGTGGCTATAACCTTAAAGAAAACAGGTGGTCCCTTTCATAGAAGTAATCACTTGCCAATAGATCCCTATAAAGAGGGGGACTTCTTAGCCGGGCAGTGGTGGCGCATGCCTTTAATCCCAGCACTTGGGAGGCAGAGGCAGGCGGATCTCTGTGAGTTCGAGACCAGCCTGGTCTACAAGAGCTAGTTCCAGGACAGGCTCCAAAACCATAGAGAAACCCTGTCTCGAAAAAAACACACACACACACAAAAGGGGGACTTCTTGCTTATGTCCTCTTTCCATCCTGTGCTTTGATGCTTACTTGAACTTGTATATGTCTTTTATATCTGTCACAAACACTATGAGTTTATATCTACAACTTCCCTGATATGACCAGAAAACATTTTCTTTGTAGTCATCAACTATGTGTGGCTCTTAAAATTTTTCTATTCCCGCTCTACAATGACTCCTGAACCTTGAAAAGAGAGTGTTGATATAGATGGCCCATGTAGAGTTGAATATTCCAGTGTCTCTTATTCTTTTGACTAGTTATGAGTCTCTATGGAAATCACTATCTGTTCCATAAAGAAGGTTCTCTGATGAGGCGTAAAAGATGTGCCAATCTGGAGTTTATTTAATACTATGTCTCTTTAGCAGAATAGTAGTAGGTGGTAGTAGGTGGTTATCACTTTTGGGCTATGGCCTCATAATTATAGGTTCTTGTCTTTGATAACAGTGTAGGCAAAGGTATCATGTTATGGAGTGGATCTTATATCTAATAAAAAGTGGTTGGTTACTCCCACAACTTTCATGTCATTATTATACAGGGGACATGACTTGTTTGGCCTGTTGTTATTGTAACTCTTAGTGTTTATAGCTTTGATTGATGATTCCCTTTCCATAAGTGTACAATGATGGCAAATGCTGATATGGAGAAAGGGGACAAACTTTTTCACTGATGGTGGGATTGTAAAGTTGTATAACTACTATGGAAATGAATATGTGAGATACTAAAAAAGCAAGAAATTGATCTACCAAATGATTCAATTATTCTATTCTAGGAAATTAAACAAAAGAACTAAATATCCTACTATAGAGGTAGCTGCTTATCCGTGTTCACTGATACTCTACTGACAATGGTTTTAGAATGCAAAACAACCTGGACTAAAATTTGGTACATTTTCACAATGGAGTATTATTTGGTTGCTAAGAAAAACATTTGGCTACTCCAAATGTCATAGACTATCTAACAATAGCAAGTATAGACAATCTTAACTGTGAATTTGCACAATGGGATATAATTCAATTGTTAAGCAATAGGAAATTAAGAAATTCACAGAAATTAAGAAATAGAGGGAACTGAAAAAAGTAATGTTGCCCAGACTTAGGAGGCGAAACATTGAAGATTTTCTCTTATTTGTGGATATTATCTTTGAATCCTCTGATATATGTGCACCATTTGGAATACTCATAGAGGACGGGGAATTAGTGATGGAGCAGGTTCAAGGGAGAGAGGATAGAGAATAGCGTCATAAATCGTAATTGGGGAATAGTAGAACAGAAAGTGTAAAATTGGATTAAAAGGTAGGAGAGGAAGGAATGTGAGGAGTGATAACTAACAAAGATGGTTTTTAACAGTCATATGGAAACCTAGTCCCATGAAAAGCTTCTAAAATATCTATATATATTGTTTATATAAATTATATATATAAGTATTATATGTATAAAGAATATATATATATATATTTCTATAAAAAGAATTTAAATTGAGTTGTTTCATAATGGAACAATAAAGCCCCTGTTAGACACTGCAGGCTAACAAAAAGTTTACTGCCAGGACTATATTTCCTGTTTTGGAGCTTCCAGTCAGTTCCCTATACTCCCAAACATTATAGGCTTTTGCTCATACTCTTGGTTATCATCCCGAACATGATGGTAATACCCTTTGGCCAAAGATACCACATACTTGAATTATAGAATATGGTCAAGCTGTTACTGACCTGGAAGTTTCTTTACTGGTTAGCTTTCATATGCTGAAAGATGCTATATTTAATTTCTTTACTAAAATGTTCATGTACTATTCCTCCTAATCAATAAGGCCCTATTTTTTTTTCATGGAATTCAAACTTCTATTTTCTCCACATCACACATGCTTACCCTTTTATATTATAATTTGCTCCCTTGTCATTCCCCTAATCCAGGTAAATTTTGCTTCTTGCTATTGAACAACCCTGTGTCAGCATTATTATTCTTTCCAAAATAAATATGTATTTCCAATTTCTTTTGTCTAAATTCTCCCGAATCTTTCAAAGTTTTGCTTATTATATTTGTCTGTATGAAGAACTTATTTTTCAGATCTGAATCTGAATCTGTTGAACTTTTAAATATTTGTTTTGATTTTTATTGATTTTATAAATATTACTATTACTTGCTTATGTAATTATTCATCTATTTGTTCTATTTTATTATACTACTAGAGGGTAAATGTCTTAGGGAAAACAGACAAGATATCTTTGTATATTAAAGTACCTAAACTAAAGTGTTTTTTGTTTAAAATATAATATTTTGGTCCCTGATTTAATAAACATACTTGAATAAATTCTGTTGTAAATATTCTTTTATGCATTTTTGGCAAAGGTAAAATATTCTGCTTTCTGGATTGTAGTTTTCTTCACTAAAAATCCTTGTTCAGATAAATTATTTCTGTTTTCTGGATTGAAAAGTTTGTTTAAGTAACACATAATTACTGTAAATTTTCTTATTAATTTATTTTGTTTCTATTAAAAACAACATTCATATCTTCTGTTCAATTTTTAGCTTATGTTCTACAAAATTTCATCTGAGAGTGAGAATCTCAATAGCAAAATGAGTTATGTATACAAAATTTTCTTTCTGTCATATAAAATTATGATGATCTTATATTGGGAAGTTGGATAAAAAATGTGAAAGTTCAATTTTAGTTATCTATTTATGTACTCTTTTCCCCACTAAAGTACACAGTATTCTCTCGATATATCAGGTCCTTACCATCATTAATCATAATAAGAATACATGGTTTTTTAGATCTTCCAAAAAAGATAAAACTTTTATTTATGATGTTTTTTCCTGTCAACTGTGTAGTTCATAATATTTTCACTGTAATCTCCTACAGAAGTAAAGACTCCACCTTATCATTTCTAGTTTGCAATCACTTTCTGCATTTTGCACAGTGAAATTAAAGCAAGTCCTTCCCACTTTGCATGTGCCTAATCTTCATGGCCTATTTACATTTCATTGCAATGTGCCAGCGGGGGAAGAATGCAGCCAGATGTAAAAAGGCTGAGCCACATTGGCAAGCAGAAGGTTTGACTTACATTTTTAAAAATAAGAGAAGAAAGGAGAGGAAGAAAGAGAAATGGAAAATATTTCTTTCTCCTAAAACAAGCAGAATTCTACACGTTAATATTTTAAAATACTAAGGTATTTTAGTGCAAATGTACATCTATCTAAAAGACGTTCTTATTTTAAATTTAAATCCCTCTGAAACCTAAAGCAGTGTGTTTATAATAGGAGAACAGCGGACAGACTTGCCCTTCACTGGAGGGCATGTCATATAGTCCTTGCCTTCTCTGCAAAACCATCAGGCTGGCAGTAGTGACAGATGAACAGCTTACCATTAATTTCCCCTCTTTCATGCCTTCAATCCAAACGGTGAATATTCTCCATGGGGAAGCATCAAGGCCTTTGCCTTTATTTTTCTTGCATACTCACAGTGACTTATAAATCAAGTGCAGATAAGAAGAGAGGGCAAATATCAATCTTTATTTTTTTTCCTCTTGGCCTGTGCCAGTCACTGGCACGGTACTGAGTTTTGACTGAAAGGTTCTTCAAATCATCCTGTGATTCATAAGCTAGGGAGCTCTCAGGGAGGACAAAACAACAAAGGAAATGTGTGAGAGAGATTTTGTATACCTTGGCTTAGAAGTGAGAAGCTCTGAGTATGCAGTATTGTCTGCATCCAAGATGTTACCATTGTAGAAAAATATGTGACAAGTCACCTGCATTATTTTAGCATGATTTAGAGAGGAGCAATCACTAAAATGGTTTATTGTCTTAATATAAGGTCCTAGTTAATAAAAGTAAAACAGAGCATGGTGCAAAGCAGATTCTTTATTAGGACTAGTTTTTTTTAGTTCGCTCAATTTATTTTACATTACTGTTATAAGAGAAATATTTCACAGAATATATTTGAAGTTGAGGCTTGGCTATATTCAGTTTATTGAGAACAACATATATATATATTATACATGGTACTTTGTCCACAGTATTTGCTATATATTCTGTTTCTTTGAAGCCATATTAACTGTTCAAGATTTAGTTGCAATGGTAACTTTATAGTTATATTTACAGAAAGATTTGATTTTAAAAATGTTCTTTGGAGAAAGTAAAACATGTTGTCTTTAAGAAAAGGAGTGTTTACAATTTTGCTAGTGCACTGGAAGAGTGAATTTTTGACAGGACACAAGCTATAGTAACATTTTTAAACTGGTGGAATTGCAATAAAGTATATTCGAAAGCACCGAGTGATACAGTATGATTTTAAGCTGAAAAAAGCTGATATTATGATTATTAGCAAATTACAATATTATTTTCTAGCTAAGCACGAAGTGTTAATTCTATTAAATGACTGCAAGTGTTGATGTTCAAGGCTGCCTGCTGGCCTTTTGCAGGTGACATATCTAGGGATCAGAGCTATTTCATTTTCTATCTATTTTTTTTAAGGCTTCAGGCCTCAACTATAAATTACAACTGATGACAAAAGTGGAAGCTAACAGTGGCAAAATTAGGCCCAAAGGCAAAATAATTATATATACAGCCTTCAGCAGTGAGGGAGAGAGCCATCAATCAGCCCCCAATTATTCACTAGTTAATCAGCTCTGCCCTTCCTTTATTGAAGGGTTACAGTGTAATTAAGTTGGCAGCATCCTTTTAATTCATCAAACATACAACACATGGCGGTGTTTGCTGCAATTGAGGGACAGCACCTTTGTGAGTTTGACCCCTAGCACTGCTGCTGTAGATGAGGAAAACTTCAGAGGTAAGAGAGAATATTTATGCGACAGCACGACACCAGGGTGGTGGTGTCTTCATACACAGCCTTAAGTTTAAAACAACTAACTGAAGAGAACATAACTGAACACATTCAAATCCATATTCCATGAGGCATGTGGTAAATACTCACAATGCTATCCTTGAATATGTAAATGATGTGCATGATGGTGTATATTTATGGATGTGTGTGTAAATGGCACATATAAAAGATGTGATTATAAAAAGGTATAGATGATTTCTGACATGCAAATGAGTATGGACACCTTCAGAATAGCAGTTTTAGGAGGATACCCACTTATCCTCCTACTACCAAAATCCACACTGTTCCGGAGATGATCCTGTAAACTTTCCCTGAGAGTCATTTATATGGCACATCAAAAAATGAGGCAAATGTTATTACAGTCACATCTTGTTATAATAACTTCATTTTATTTTTTTATTTGTTGATGAAAATAGTGCTGTTCTGTTTGTCTGGTGAATTTAAAAAATGAATCCAATCTTTTACAGTAAATGCACCTCTATTTAGAATGTTTTTACAAAGTTCAAATCTATCTGCAATGACTACAGTTAACTTACTGCTGCACATATGCATATTCATTTATAGTGGACTGCAAACATAGCGTTATGGTACCTAAGATATATTGCTGTTTCCCTTTTTTTATTTTATTAAATGAAAAATTATCCTTTTTCATTTTACATACCAATTCCAGTTCCCACTTCTTCTCCTCCCGTTCCTACCACATCTCCCACCCCTCATCCACTCCTCAGAGAGGATAAGGCCCATTGTTTTGAGGAAGGACCAAGGTCCTCCCTACTATTTCTAGGCTGAGCAAGGTATCCATCCAATGAGAATGGGCTATTGCTGTTTTTCTAAATATTTTCCAATATGGCTTTAAAGAATTCCTAGAAAATGCATTCCGTATCATTGTCAATAAGATGCATTTAAAGAGAAATTAATATTTTGTAATTGAGCAATATCATGAGTTTGAGATGTGGTTGTTTATCCCAAAATTGCCATATTTGCACTAGGACACATAAACCACAAATCATCCTCCACATAAATAATGGTTAAATGCTGGAATATCTTATTGAATAAACTGCCTGAATCATCATGAACAAGATACATGAGATATCAAAATGTCTCTATACCTTATTTTGGGATCAATATTTTAGGTTGTCTTGTTTATGCTCCCATTTGTGTGAATTTGTGGGGTATTGTAATTGGATTACTTATGTGTCCTTTCATTAACAACATTTTAAGAAACTTGAAGACAGAATGTTTAAGAGGCCCTTTCCTGACTGTCAGTTGCTAGCATGAGAGCCTGCACATAATAGGAAGCAAAAAGCTTCCTTGATGAATGGACATAAATAATGCATGCTAAACTCTCAGTACCGCAGCCACTAATAATAACCTAAAGATTCACTTAGGTCAGTGCTTATGTGGCAGATGTACACAATCTAAAACTAAATTAAAATCAAATATCCACAAAATTACTTCAGCTAGCAGCAAAGATAGCACAGAGCCTAAGAGTTCCTTCTCTTATAAAAAAAGTATGCCACATCTTGGTTCTAAAATTTGTGTTAATCATGAATTTAATTACATAAATAAAATAACCTACCTTTGTCCCTAAACAGTTGGATATAATTGTATTTTCCTTATCATGACCATAAATATTTGCTTTTTTCCCATCTAAATCATTTCATGAATTTCCCCCAAACATTTTTGCAGATATGTAAATTATATCTGCAACTACTTGTTTATTTTTCTTAAAGTTGGGATAGATCAGTTAGAGTCTGTTTATTCAAAGTACTGAAATACTTTCCTCTTGGCTTTTGCTTCTTTGCTTTCTTTTTTTTCCTGTGCTTTGAGGTGTCTTTTATAGTTCATAGTTGTTTTTCTTTCTTCTCTGTAAAGACAGAGATTTAAAAAAAATAAACATTACAATCCATTTCCTTTTGGGAATCATGTATTATGAACTTGCCCTTATCATTTAAAGGACAACCTTTTCTCTGATCTTTGTCTTGCTCCTGATAATTTCCAGGAAGTTTTCCTAGCTGATGATCTGCAAGTTGCAACTTCGTTGTGTTTTGCACTTTTGTGACTATAAAAGAAAAAAAAATTAATGGCCTTTTAATATATTACTCATAGTACCATAAGTACTATGATTTAAAATAGAAGCATATTTATTTCTTTTTAGCCTGTTAAAATTCTAAACAGGAACTTTAAAAACATCTTTTTACGGTACTTGAATGATTTTATCTTTTAATCAGAAATATCAGCTTCCTGGGTTTGATTATATTTGAAATGCCTTATAAGTTTGATATAACAGTATCTGAAAAGAAAACATAAGAAAATTAAAATTAGTGGTACAAAATTAACAGATGAACTATAATAAAGTCTCAAGAGAAAATATAACAGAAAGCAACACCTACTTTTGCTTGGGTAATTCACAATAAAGCAGACTTAAGTTCTTTCTTGACTGAGAAGTCTCCAAAGAACGGACAGAGCTGATTTCTTCATTTGTCAGACTTGTGGCAAACCAAGCATATTTAGAAGCATAGATAATAAAATAAAATATTTGTCCATAAATAGACGATAATGGGAACACAGTTTTACATGTTCCTTCCCAGCAGCATACATTGGTTATTAGCATAAGCTCCTTTGCGATTTTGGTTTCGTTAATACAAAAAGAACCCCAGTTCACCCTCCTCCCTGCAACCATTTTCCATCCCTTAAAAGGAATTTTATATTTAATGTTCAGATTAAACTCTGCAAAATTGGTTGCTATGCAGAGGAAACTAAGCAACGAAATGATCTTCCTAAATGAAATGATAATGATTCTTACAATGCTAAGGGTGAAACAGGTAGCGGTAAGAGAGAAAAAGCACATGATCTTGTTGGGTTAATGTCTGTCTCAGAAAAACTGAAGAAAGAACACTGTGTAAGCTCTTTCTGCAGCTTTCAGGGAAGAGAGTGGGACAGTATATTATAATGCAGTTTGTAAATACTATCACAGACACTGGATCATTAAAGAGGGATAATTTGTGTCTTCCTTGTAGACACTTAAATTTTATGTTTAGAATGTCTTTTCTTTGCTAGATAAGCATCTTATGCCTGGTTTAACATTGACTTGGAAGGAACAGTTTGACTTGCTTTCCTTAGCCAGACAATGATTTGGCCCAACAGAAGACTGTTGTGGCATGAGATAATTAAATTTGGAAAATCAAAAAGAAGTATAATGGCAGATGAAAACATGTTGGTATTTATATAGTACTCACAGTTCCTTAAACTGAGAAAAAATGGGAAGGCTTATTTTCCAAAAATTTCCAGGTTTCAAATATACTGTCATTTAGGTCTTATTCTGTAAATTCAACAGTTCTCAGCAGCAGAAGCCTTGGGGGATGGAGATTTCTATAAATCAGTCTTTCTGACTCCTAATATCAGGAAAATAAAGAGGTTTCATTGTTTTTCTCTTTTGTTTTTTTTTCCACAGAGAAACAATGGACAATTTTTTCAAGATATATAAATTCTTTATTTTCTCGCCCTTTGGGACTCTAAGGTCCAAAATCATCCCTTCTGGAGCCTAAAAAGAATACATTTCATATTTTAAGTTCTCCTAAATGGAAAGCAACAAGAATATCAATTATGAACTGTATCCAATAGACTGAAGAGGCCAACTTTTTAAAAACAAAAGTAATATGTCTGTAAAATCTGAGGATTCAATGTAATTATCAAAGAACTTATAACAATCCCTATTCTAAGCATTATTATAGTCATAAATTTAAAATGTACTCATATATAATACATATAACATAGCTTTTTGACATAGCTTTTTGTACCTCTGCTCAACAAGTAAATTATCCAATGCACGAAGAACTCAAATAACATGTCTAAGGTCACAGAGTCAGTCTTTACATGGAGGGAAAGATTCAAAGTCAGACATAAGTCCCCACATCCCTTTAAGGGTTATGTGATTATCAGTTGTGCCTTGTTACCTCTTCAGAGACTTTGTTAAGAAACTGAACACAACATATATTTCTTTGACTAGGATATGAAAAATAACTTTTGGAGTTGATTTTATTCAATTTCAGAAGAAAATATTCCTAAAATTTTGATTAATATTCCAAAACATTAAATTATAATTTTTATTTGATATCCAGATTATATGTACACATATATGGTGTGCTTGCTAGTTAGTAATCTCTACATATATGTGTGGCCATTTCTTAAAAGAAAAATACTGAACTAATGAGTAGTCAAAATCTTGTGTGCTATAAGCCTCTTCCCAAGTCAAATAATAGATTTCTTTTTATGTATGTTGAAGTGGAATAGTAGAAATTAAAAGTATCTTCAAAAATGTCTTCAATATTTTTATTATTTTAATTTATGCAAAATGCAAAACTGTTGTCATTATATTTTTTTTCAATATAGCTTATAGGTAAAGGTGATCATGTAGGTCAATTAATATGAAATTATATCTTCTTTTAATTAACACTTAACTACTGCAGTGACTTAATTTACATGAAACTACTTTGTTAACTGCAAAGTATTCTAGAAATTTTTTTTTAACCATATGATCATTTTATTAGATGCTGAAAAAGCTTTTGACAAAATCCAACATTCCTTCATGATAAAGGTCTTGGAGAGATCATGGATACAAGGAATGTATCTAAACATAACAAAAGCAATATACAGCCAACTGACAACCAATATCAAATCAAATGGAGAGAAACTCAAAGTGATTTTACTAAAATCAGAAATAAAACAAAGTTGTCCACTCTCTCCATAACACAGTTCTTTTTTGTTGTTGTTGTTGGTGGTGGTGGTTTGTTTGTTTGTTTGTTTGTTTATTTATTTATTTATTTATTTATTTATTTATTTATTTATTTATTTAAGATTTCTGTCTCTTCCCCGCCATCGCCTCCCATATCCCTCCCCCTCCTCCAATCAACTCTCCCTCTCTCATCAGCCAGAAGAGCAGACTGGGTTCCCTGCCCTGTGGAGAGTCCAAGGACCTCCCACCTCCTTCCAGGTCTAGTAAGGTGAACATTCAAACAGCCTAGGCTCCCACAAAGCCAGTACGTGCAGTAGGATCAAAACCCATTGCCCTTGTTCTTGAGTTCTCAGTAGTCCTCATTGTCCGCTATGTTCAGCGAGTCGGGTTTTATCCCAGGCTTTTTCAGACCCAGGCCAGCTGGCCTTGGTGAGTTCCTGAAAGAACATCGCCATTGTCTCAGTGTGTGGGTGCACCCCTCGCGGTCCTGAGATCCTTGCTCGTGCTCTCTCTCCTTCTGCTCCTGATTTGGACCTAGAAATTTTTTTATTGATTTTTATTGAGCTCTACATTTTTCTCTGCTCTTCTCCCAGCCTCTGCACTCCCCCTTCAACCTTCTCCCCAAGGTCCCCATGCTCCCAATTTACTCAGGAGATCTTATCTTTTTTTTTACTTCCCATGTAGATTAGATCTATGTAAGTCTCTCTTAGAGTCCTCATTGTTGTCTAAGTTCTCTGGTATTGTGATTTGTAGGCTGATTTTCTTTGCTTTATGTTTAAAAACCACATATGAGTGAGTACATGTGATAATTGTCTTTCTGTGTCTGGGTTACCTCACTCAAAATAATGTTTTCTAGCTCCATTCATTTTCCTGCAAAATTCAAGATTTTTTTTTCCTGCTCTGTAGTACTTCATTGTGTAAATGTACCACATTTTGCTTATCCATTCTTTGGTCGAGGGGCATTTAGGTTGTTTCCAGGTTCTGCTTATGACAAACAATGCTGCTATGAATATAGATGAGCACATATCCTTGTAGCATGATTGAACATCATTTAGATATATACCCAAAAGTGGTATTACTGGGTCTTGAGAAAGGTTGCTTCCTAATTTTCTGAGAAATCCCCACACTGACATCCAAAGGGGTTGTACCAGCTTGCTTTCCCACCAGTAATGCAGAAATGTTCCCTTTTCCCCACACCCTCTCCAGCATAAGTTGTTATCAGTGTTTCTGATCTTGGCCAGTCTTATAGGTGTAAGATGGAATCTCAGAGTTGTTTTGATTTGCATTTCTCTGATAACTAAGGATGTTGAACATTTCCTTAAGTGACTTTCGGGCATTTTAGATTCCCCTGTTGAGAGTTCTCTGTTTAGGTCAGTACTCCCTTTTTTATTGGATTATGTATTCTTTTGATGATCAATTTCTTGAGTTCTTTGTATATTTTGGAGATCACACATCTGCCTGATGTGGGGTTAGTGAAGATCTTTTCCCATTTCTGTAAGCTGTCATTTTTTCTTGTTGACCATGTCCTTTGCTTTACAGAAGCTTTTAAGTTTCAGGAGCTATGATTTATTAATTGTTTCTCTCAGTGTTTGTGCTGCTGGGGTTATATTTACGAAGTTGTTTCTTGTGCCAATGCCTACAAGTGTACTTCCCACTTTCTCTTCTATAAGTTTCAGTGTGGCTGTCTTTATGTTGAGGTCTTTGATCCATTTGGACTTGAGTTTTGTGCATGGTGATAGATATGGGTCTATTTTTATTCTTCTACATGTTGATATCCAGTTATGCCAACACCGTTTGTTAAATATGCTTTCTTTTTTCCATTTGATATTTTTTTGCTTCTTTGTCAAAAGTCAGGTGTTCAAAGGTGTGTGGAATAATATCCAGGTCTTCTATTTGGTTCCATTTGTCCTTCTGCCTATTTTTATGCCAATACCAGGCTGTTTTCAGTACTGTTGCTCTGCAGTAGAGTTTGAAGTCAGGGATTGTGATACCTCCAGAATTGTTTTGGCTATCCTGGATTTTTTTTTTTTTTTTGTAAAAGTTCCTTGGTAGAATTTTTGGGATCGTTTATATAAACTATCTTATCAGCAAACAGTGAGAGTTTGATTTCTTTTCCAATGTGTATCCCCTTGATCTCCTTTTGGTGTCTTATTGCTCTAGATAGAACCTCCAGAACTATATTGGATAGATATGGAGAGAGTGGACAACCTTGTCTTGTTCCCGATTTCAGTGGAATCGCTAGGAATTTTTCGCTATTTAGTTTGATTTTGGCTGTTGGCTTGCTATATATTGCCCTTATTATGTTTAGGTATGTTACTTGTAACCCTTCTCTCTCCAAGACCTTTATCATGAAGGGATGTTGAATTTTGTTGAAAGCTTTTTCGACATCTAATGAGATGATCATCTTGTTTTTTAGTCTGTTTATACGGTGGATTACGTTGATGGATTTTTGTATGTTGAACTATCCCTGCATCTGTGGAATAAAGCTGACTTGATCATGGTGGATGATGATTATGATGTGTTCTTGGATTTGATATGCCAGTATTTTATTTAGTACTTTTGCAACAATGTTCATGAGTGAGATTAGTCTGTAATTCTCTATCTTAGTAGTATCTTTCTGTAGTTTGGGTATCAGGGTAATTTTAGCCTTATAAAAAGAGTTTGCCTATGTTTCTTCTGTTTCTATTGTGAGGAATAATTTGAGGAATATTGGTATTAGTTCTTCTTTGAAAGTCTTGTAGAATTCTGAGCTGAAACCATCTGGTCCTGGACTTTTTTTGGTTGAGAGACTTTTGATGACTGTTTCTATTTCTTCAGCAGTTATAGATCTATTTGATTTGCTTATCTGGTCTTGATTTAATTTTGGTATGAGATATTTCTCCAGAGAGTTGTCCATTTCTTTTAAGTTTTTCAATTTTTTAGAATACAGATTCTCTGTATTTCCTCCGAGTCTGTTGGTATGTCTCCTTTCATTTCTGATATTGTTAATTTGGATATTCTCTCTGCCTTTTGGTTAGTTTGGTTAAAGGTTTGTCTAACTTGTTAATTTTCTCAAAGAAACAACTCTTTGTCTCATTGATTCTATGTATTGTTTTCTTTGTTTCTAGTTTGTTGATTTCAGCTCTCAATTTGATTATTTCCTGACATCTAGTTCTCTTCGGTGACTTTGCTTCTTTTTGTTCAAAAGTTTTTTTAATGTTCTGTTAATTCCTAGTGTGGGATTTTTCCAGATTTTTTTTATTTAGGCATTTGGTGCTATGAACATTCCTCTTAACACTGCTTTCATTGTGTCCCATAAATTTGGGTATGTTGCGTGGTCATTTTCATTGAATTTTAGGAAGCCTTTAATTTCTCCCTTTATTTCTTTCTTGATCCATTGATGATTCAGGTGAGCAATGTTTAATTTCCATGTGTTTGTGGGTTTTCTGGAATTAATATTGCTTTTGACTTCTAGTTTTAAATCATAGTGACATGATAAGGCACATTGGGTTATTCCAACTTTTTTTTTTTTTTTGGATTTGTTGAGGTTTGTTTTGTTACCGAGTATGTGGTCAAGTTTTGAGAAGGTTCCATGAGGTGCTGAGAAGAAGATATATTTTTTCTGTTTGGATGGAATATGCTATAGACCTCTGTTAAGTCCATTTGAGTTATGAGTTATAACATTTGTTAGTTCCCTTATTTCTGTTCATTTTTTTGTCTGACTGACCTGTCTAGTGGTGAGAGGGAAGTGTTGAAGTCTCCCACTATTAGTATGTGGCATTTAATGTATGATTTAAGCCTATAAGTGTTTCTTTTTCATATGAGTGTTCCCTTGTATTTGGGGCATAGATTTTCAGTATTGAGATTTCCTCCTGATGGATTTTTCCTGTGACTAATATGAAATGATCTTTTCTGTCATTGTATCTTCAGCTCTTGGGATTCTCTCTTCCATCTCTTGTATTCTTCTGTTCATGCTTGCGTTTCTGGTTCCTGATCATTTTCTCATGATTTCTGTTTATATAATTCCCTCAGTTTGTGTTTTCTTTATTTCCTTTATTTCAGTTTTCAAGTCTTGAATAGTTTCTTTCATATGTTTGATTTCTTTTTTTGGGGGGGCTCTTTAAGGGATTTGCTGATATCTTCCAATATTTTGTTTGTCTTTTCCTCCGTTTCTTTGAGGGAATTCCTCATTTTTGCTTTAAGAGTTTCAAACATTCTCCTGAAGTCAATTTTTAGGTCAGTTTCTTCTGCTTCATCTATATTTGGTTGTTCAAGTCTTGTTGTTGTAGGGTCTTTAGGTTTTACTGGTGTTGTGTTGCCCTTTGTGGTCTTGCATGTGTTCTTACCTTTTCTACTCATCTTTTCCTCTAATAGGTGTGGTTGGGGCTGTCTGACATTCTGTTGATTAATCTTCTAGGTGCCAGTGAATTCAAAGATCAGATGGTTGTTCCTCATGGTACAGTCAGTGCCACAGTTCTAGTTACCCCATTGGTTGCTCTGTGTTCCTGGAGATAGCTCAGCGCTCCCTTGGAGTTTGCTGTCTCAGACCTACTTTGGCCTAGGTTACCAGTTTTGACCTGTTTCTCTAAACCCTTGTCTGTATCCACTCCTGCAGAGGTCTCTGGCTGGGAGTTGGTCCTGCAAAGGTCTCTGGCTCTGGTCTATTGCTTCAGAGTTCCCAGGCTCAGGAACACCCAGAACTTCAGAAGACCTGGATCAGCCTTATTCCCTCGGAGGTCCCAGATTCACACTCAGACCTGCAGAGGTTTCAGGATCCTGCCTATTATTCCCTTTGATGTCCCAGACAACAAGTCCTGGCTCAGGCCTACTCCCTCTGAGGATGCAGACTCAAGCCTGGCCCCACAGAAATCTCTTGTTCCTGCCTTCTCCCTCAGAGGTCCCAGATTCATGCCCAGACTTGCAGAGGTCCTGGCTCAGGATTAGTTCCTTAGAGGTCCTAGACTCACACCCAGACCTGCAGGGGTTCTGGCTTAGGTGTACTTCCTTGAAGGCCCCAGATTCATGTTCGGACCCTCAGCAGTCTCTGGCTCTGGCTCTCTGGCCAGCAGTTACTCCCCTGTACCCTTTCTTGTGGAGTTCCCTGTCTCCTGTGCGTTTTGGACCATGTTGCTTGCTCAATCCTGGTCTGCCAGTATCCTGGGACTGGATTGGCTCCTAGCTTCTACTCCAATGGCGCTTGCTTCTTCAGGGACATTCTTGCCTAGATAGCTTGTTCAGTCCAACTCCTGTGAAATTTGTTGCCTCAATCCTGCTCCAGCCCAAGGTAGAGTTCATTGCCTCAGGCCTACTTTGGCCTAGGTTACTGGTTTTGTCCTGTTTTTGTAAATACTGGTCTGGATCCACCTCTAGAAATATTTTATTACCTGGAATTATTCTTTATATTTACCTAATATTGCATGGTTTTTAAATGTATCTCTTATTATGAATTTTGATATTTTTACCATAGTAGAATGAAGTATTCACACAATAGTTTTACATTTGCTAGGGGATATTTTGGGATAAGTGTATTTTTCAGGTCACTGTAACTGCAACAGATGAGACTAAGTATGGAAAATATGTCCATTTTGCATCATTCTACATCTAATTAATCTCACAGAATACCTATTCCTTGATGTTATTTTCTTCTGCAATTACTGTTCTTTGATTTTTCTAATTGTTTATTTTTTAATCAAATAATTTATGTACCTAAAACTATTGGGAGATTATAAAAAGTTGCTATAACTTGGATATTATTTTAAAAATACTCTAAAATTATGATACTTTTATTATTTCGATCAAATGTCAGTAATAAAATGTCCTTCCAATATACCACATTATTACTATCCATGTATGTTGCCAAACTCAAAGTCACCTTTGATTCATCTTTTTTCTTTTTTTATCATGTTCTTTTGTCTTAATATTTTCACTTACTGAGAACCTGTTATATACTAACCAACATGTTAAAGTCTAAGAATATAAAGCAGGCACTTTTGGAATTGGCACTTTTGTTTTTAAGTTTTACAGATATTTGCAATTATTAACATATATTAATTCATGAATTAAAGAGCTTCACTATAATATTTTTATACAAGAATATGCTTGTACTGATCATATCCATACCACCTTTTCCTTTCACTCACAGATGCCCACTTGCATCTTATTTAGAGAAGCTAAATAAGAAGGAGAACCCAAAGAAAATCCTGAATATTTCTCCTGAATATTAAACTTCATCAGGCGATGAAAGGAGACAGAGACAGAGAACCATATTGGAGCACCGGACTGAAATCTCAAGGTCCGAGTCTTTAAGTTTTTATATGCAGAAAAACTTAATCTTAAATTGAAGCTAAGGACTGATGATAGTAAGAGAAATAAATGACTATTTCTCCAGAGAAGAGCACATCAATTGGTTATCCAATACCAAATGGTCAGCCCTGAAATATCTGTATATGCAATTATTGTTATTCAGATTGAGCAGGTTACAGATAGGAATATATATTTTTGTGTGTGCATGTGTATATATTCGTGCAACAATAATTAATAAAACAGAGGCCACTTTCTCAAGTACTCTGACCAAACTTTTATCTGTCACACTAAGAGTGGTGAAAGTAATCATGGTTGCTTTTTGCTTCTCTGAAAAAGCAGTTTTTAATTTCTTTTAGTAAAATAGTGGTTATGGTTTTGTTACTTTTTTATTATATTGAGTTTTATTTCTTAGCTTTTTGGTATTTTGTTACTTTTGTCCTGAATGTTTGTGTAATTGCATCAAGTGTGTTTTTAATCTATCAAAATGAGAGTGTAATATATATTCTTCATTGTATTTGATTTATGTGTTATGTTTATTGACTTATGTTGTGTAGAGGGACAGTTTTGAACTGCATAGAAACTCTGTGCAAGGGAGACTTGAGGTAGCATTCTTACTGAAAGACTTGACAAACCAAGTCAGGAGGAGGCAAACCTCTCCCACCAGGGTCAGTCCTTGAGAACACAGATGTGCACTGTAGTTCAAAGTCTCTGATTAGGTTGTGGTTTGTCTTCTGATGAGGTGTTTTTGCATATTATTTTACAACAAGAGTTATTCCCATAACACTGAGCTTTTGTTTAGATAGCTGGGGCACAAAGCTTTTGAAATGAGTCGCAACCAAGTGACTAGTCTATGAAACTGTTTTCATGTATTATGGGAATCTAGTTTGAATCATGATTTGAGTATTATAAAAAGAGCACTGGCGAGAGATCTCTGTTCAACTCAGTGCCCCATTTTATAATTGGGTTGATTAGCCTTTTACGGTCTAGTTTCTTGAGTTCTTTATATATTTTGGAGATCAGACCTTTGTCAGTTGTGGGGTTGGTGAAGATCTTCTCCCAGTCAGTGGGTTGCCTTTCTGTCTTAGCGACAGTGTCCTTTGCTTTACAGAAGCTTCTCAGTCTCAGGAGGTCCCATTTATTCAATGAGGCCCTTACTGTCTGTGCTGCTGGGGTTATACGTAGGAAGTGGTCTCCTGTGCCCACGTGTTCTAGAGTACTTCCCACTTTCTCTTCAATCAGGTTCAGTGTGTTTGGACTGATATTGAGGTCTTTCACCCACTTGGACTTGAGTTTTGTGCATGGTGAT
>NW_026068159.1:1600342-1621894 GCF_014885135.2 Alexandromys fortis
AAAATATTGTTAAAATAAATAAATAAAAAAAGAGCACTGGCTTTGCAATAAAGTATGCAGTTGTATCTCCTACTCTGCATCCCCTGTGTCCTGATTTCTGTGGCACTACCCAGGGTCATCCATGACTGAGGAGGTTGGGGAAGGGTACCCAACAATGTTGTATAGTTTTTATGTCTGCGGTATTAAACCTCTTTCTTAGCTAGTGCATTGTTTAATTTTTCTTGCTAGTATTTTGTTGTAGTTTTGTGTAACTATGTTCATAGGAGTGTTATTCTACATCTACCTTTGTTCATTTCTTTCCTTTCTTTTTAATTTTATGAGCTTTCATCACAAAATAATGCTGGCCTTATAGATTAGGTTTTAAGAGCTAACATCTCTTTATTATATGGAACAGTTTGATAGTCATTGATGTTAATTCTATAAAGTATTTATTTAAAAATTTATTTAAAAATACTATAACGTATTTTTGTAAAAGTCTGGACCTGATCTTTCCTTTGATGGAAGACTTTTATTACTTTTAATAAATACCATTGCTTATTCTTGGTATATTTGAGGATTTTTCTATCATTATGGCTTAGAGTATGACCCATGTACTCAGAAATTTGTCCAATTTCTTTTATATTTTGCAATGTTTAATATATCTTTGCACAATGAGTGCAAATCTTGTTCAGTTTTTTATATCGATATACTTAGTAGATTTTCAATTATGTATATGTTTTTTGAAGAGTCAACTGTTTACTCCTTTAATACTTTTAAATGATTTTTGGTTCTACTCCTTTATTTCTGCTTAGATATTTATTATTTTTTTCCTCCTACTAATTTTACCTTTGGTTAATTTTCTTTGTAAGTAATGTCAACAAATGTATTGTTATTTTCTTCGCTTGCAAAGTTGTAAAGTGCCTACTTTTTGGTTCATAGGAATTTCTAAGATGCATTAAGAATCTGAAAATTTTAGTCTATTTGATCTAATTAAGTTTTTATTGGGGACAATGGAACAGCAATCATGCCTGATGTTTTGCGCTGAATTTTTAACTGTTTGGGTATGACATTGTCATTAATGTGCATCTGATGCCATGCACATTGCTAGTGGGCATGTAAAATGGTACAGCTGTGAAAAATAGTTTGACAGTAATCAAGTTAAACCTATAATTACCATATGACCCAATAATTCCATTCCTGCTTATATATCTAAACGTATTTAAAAGAAAATATTAGTCCCAGATTTGTTGGAACATAGTTATAGTCATAGAACTCAGGAGGTGGAGCAGAATATTGAAAAAATTCTGTCAGGTATTATATATACAGTGAAGCATATAAAAATTGACTAAAGTAGAAACACCCCCTGATAGCAAAGTAATTATAAAATTTTGAATATAATAATTCAGTTTTTTCAAAACACTTAAAATGCAGATAAATTAAAATGACTTTTTTTCTATAGGTGTGTAAGTAAAATATGGTATACCCATATACTAGAGAATTTTTAGCTATGAAAAAGGTATAGAATACTGATTCTGATACTGATACTGTCAATAAACTTTTAAAATATTGTGCTAAGTGAAAGAAGCCATGTGTAAAACGGCTACGTATTTTCTATCATATCCATAAGTGAGGAATCCACAAACATAAAACATAAATTGTTTCCAGGGTCTACTATAAGTGAGGATGAAAAATGACTCTTCAGCTGGCATTTGTATTTTTTTTGGGGGGGGGGTAATATATAAAAGTAGATCCTGATGGCAGCTATGGAACATTGTAAACATACTTAATTCAACTGAATTGTTAAGTTCAAAATTATTAAAATGTTGACTTTCATATTGTATATTTAAATTAGGATACCATTTTTAACCTAAATATGTCTGCTACTTTATATATTTGCTAGCTGAATACCTGTCATAAACAAATGAAGTGGGTCATGGCTTCAGAAGTGTTACTCTGCAGTCCTTTTTCCCCATTGATTCTGGACCTATGGTTAAACAGAACATTATGCTGGTGGAAGTATTTGGTGCAGCCTATATACTTCATGACCAACAGAAGGCACAGAGAACACTGGGGGAAAGAACTACATATGCTGTTTAAAGATGAGGCCAATATTCTGTATCCTTTCGAAGCCACCTAAATTTTAACCTTTCTCTAAATAGCATAACCATCTGGGGATCAAATACTTAGCACCAATACTGTGGGGGCTATCCCATATTCAAAATACAGTGTTCTGCTTCTGTTCTTGAAAGGCTTATGTTAATGTACTAATACAAAATCATCCACTGTATTTCCAAAATTAATCAAAGTCAAGAACTTTTTCTTCTTGTATTCAAGGAATGCCTTAGTTGTAAACCTGTAGACAGAGGCCACTTGTTCATTCCTGGCTGCCCAGAGCTGCTTGGCTTATTAACTCTAGCTTCTTATTGATTTTCTCTTACATCTTAAACTAACCCCTTTCTATTAATCTGTGTATCACCATGAGGCTGTGGCTTACCGGCAAAGTTCCACCTGGTGTCTGTCTCCAGCAGAACAATGTGGCTTCTCCTTGACTCCACCTTCTTTCTCCCAGCATTCAGTTTAGTTTTCCTGCCTAGTCTACTCTGCCATATCACAGGCCAAAGCAGTTTCTTTATTCATTGGTCAATAAAAGCAACACATATACAGAAGGACATCCTACATCAAAAGTCCCTGTGAAATCACAAAAAAATTATGTACAACTTAGACATAATGGTACAAAATATATATCCTCACTCCAAAACTAACAAAAATTAGAATAGCAAAAAATAACTGAACCTACAGAAGACCAAAACTCAGACTTGCAATTGCTGCATCCTAGATTTTCATATCTGATATGAGAAACATATGATAATAACCAGTCAACAGGGTGTCTCCTTATGCCTATACCTTTCCACAGCTTCAAGGCCTCTCCTGGTGCTAGCTTTTTCTCCTGCTTTTGGCTTTTTCAGCAGAAAATATAATTCATGTTCCTGGCATCTTTAAAAATTCAGGGTTTTCACTACATCTTCATGTTCACACTTCAACTTCATATGTGAATCTCTGGGGGACTACCTGCAGGCATCATGTTCATGTCACATAGGCTTGATGTTTCAGATCTTGGACCTTCATTGGAATCATCTTGGAATTCTCCAGAACCTTATATCTTTGACAATCTGCATTTTTTTGCAAAATAAGCTTCATGTGTTAGACATCAAAGTTTGCTATCAATGTAAGCTGTAACTGGACTTCCTTAACTTACAATTATATTTGCACTTGAATGCTTGGGCACCTTGGTACATTGAAATGCATCCCAGAGAATCAATGTCTTTTGTGAATAGAATTTACTCTTCTATACCCCCAAACCTGTGATTGGCTCAGTCTGGTCCACTTCTCAGGTACCCTCAAAACATCTTTCCTATTGCCCTAATGTAAAAAATGCTTTCTTTTTACTTGTCCTAATGTTTGTACAAAGTATGATTTCAAAAAATTAAACTTCATTCTATATTTTCTGACCAAACTGTAACTATTTAATGTCTTCCTTGCAGTTTATAGGTCTATTTAAATTGCTCACTGAGTTTTGATTTAATTTTGGTATGTGGTATCATTTCCTCACTGTCTGTTTTTATGTCCCCTCTTCCATTTCTGCTTTTGTTAATTTGGATATTCTCTCTCTGCCTTTTGATTACTTTGGATAAGGATTTGTCTGTCTTGTTGATTTTCTCAAAGAACAAACTACTTGTTTCATTGATTCTTTGTATCATTTTTTTGTTTCTATTTTATCGATTTCAGCCCCAAATTCGATTATTTCCTGTCTTCTATTCCTCCTGGGTAAGTGTGTTTCTTTTTGTTTTAGAGCTTTCAGGTGTGATGTTAAGATACTAGTATGAGCTTTCTCCACTTTCCTTATGTAAGCCTTTCTTATAGGTGTAAGATGGAATTTCAGAGTTGTTTTGATTTGCATTTTTTATGATGGTTAAGGATGTTGAGCATATCCTTAAGTGTCTTTCAGTCATCAACCTTTATCTATGATGTTTCTCTAAACTCTTCCATATTCATCACACAAACAAAAGTTAGAATGATGCGAGTTCTTTGTTATCTGTTTTGTGTGTTTGTTACCTTTCTTACTGCTATGGCAGAATGCCTGATATAAACAACTTAAGGAAATAAGTATATTTTGTTGATTTTGCACCATTTAAGAGGATTCAGTCCACAATTCTCTTTACCTATCAGTCTGTGATAAGGCAAAATAAAATGACAACAGGCACACATGGAAGAGAATATTCACCACTTGATGGACAAGTTGCAAATAGAAAGCAGCGAGGGTCTGATATGAACATCAAAGACATTGCCCATTGTCCTACTTATTCCTTCTATGCTCCACCTCCTAAAACTTCCATCATCTTCCAAAAGACATTGATTAACTGGGACCCAAGAAGCAAACACAAGATTCTATAAGGAGCATTCCATATTCAAGTCATACACAGGTGTGCAGGTACCCAAAGAGGCTAGAAGATGGTGTCAGATACCTTGGAGTTGGATTTACAGGCAGTTGCGAGCACTAACCACACTGATTTGGGTAAAAAGTCAGTCCTCTTTAAGAACAGCAAGTACACATATACAGAGGCACACATCCATATGAGAGAGACAGAGACAGAGATAGAGAGAGACAGAGAGAGAGAGGAGAGATCTTTGGCAAGAAGTTAAATGATGTTCAAATGTTAAAAATATGATTTAAGTTCAATTTGGCAATTTGGCTATGATTTGTAAATTCTCAGATATGACTACAGTCCTTTCCCTGGTATTTTCTTATTGATAATTCCAATATGGAAATTACCATGTTAGTAGAATCGTATACATGACTGTATGACAACATTCTGTTCCCTAATATTTTATTAATAATAAGTCTAATGTGAAAGCCATATCTGCTAGTAGTATTTTTTTAAAAATTAATATGTTTTACTATTTGAAACTAATATTTAATTACATCATTTACCACTTCTCTTTCCTCTCTCTGGCCCTTCCTGGTCTTCTCCTTTTTTCTCTCAAATTCGTGGTCTGAAAAAAAAAATATATACGTGTGTATGTACAAATATATGCATATATAATATGTATAGTTATATATATGCATATATATAATCTACTCAGTCACTATACTACTTGTTTCAATATGATTTCAGGGCTGACTCCTTAGCATTAAATAACAATTTAATTGATGACATTTCTCTGGGGAAAAACAATCTCCCCCACTCTCAGAATCCCTTAGTTGCCCTGTGTTCTTTGTTCTTTTTCTAGGATTGAGTTTCTATTTCCCCACAGTCCTTGTTAACATGTCTATTGGTGTCATTCTTGCTCTGCTCTTACTTTGCCTGCCATGTTGAAGAAAGTTTATGGGTGTAGTAGCTCCCTGATATTTGTAGAAGACACAGTCTCACAGTAAACTTCATTTTTCTCTGGCTCTTACAATCTTTCTATTCTTTCATTATGATTCTTTAAACTTAGGTGCAGTAGTTTTATTGTAGATGTGTCATTTGGGGTTAAGCACCACATAGTCACTTGTTCTCTACTTTTTTTGGTTAGAGCTTTATGTAATGGTTTCTGTTGCAATATATTTCTTTGATGAGGGATGAACCTATACTTATCTATCTATATAAAGATAAATATTAAAATGTAGTTAAGAATTATACTAGTTTATTAAAGTGGCAGTTTTACATTCTTTTCCAAGATACATCACTTCACTAGTCCCAGGTAGTTGGGTGAGTTTTAAGTAGCAGGCATGATTTACTTCTTGTTTGATGGACCTTAAGTTCAATTTCTACTAATATTTTTTTTACTATTTTCATATTATGGTAATATTACTTTAATAAAATAGATAGCTAATGGCCCTTTCTCTTACTTTATTCAAGTAGTTAATTTTTATTATACATGTTAATTCTCACTGAATTGTTTGATATAGTTATTCAATAAAACCATGAAGTGCTGAAAAATTTATTTGGGGAACATTTAAAAATTAATTCAATTTCTTTAATTATTAAAGGAGAAGCCAAATTATTTGTTATATCTTTAATAAACTTTTTTTAATATAATTTTTTATTGAAAAAAAATTTCCGCCTCCCATTTCCCTCCCCATCTCCCTTTTCCCCCTCCTCCCTCTCCTCTCCCCCTCCCCCCACTCCTCTCCCCCTCCCTCTCCAGTCTGAAGGGCAGTCAGGGTTCCCTGCCCTGTGGAAAGTCCAAAGTCCTCCCCACTCCATCCTGGTCTAGGAAGGTGAACATCCAAACTGGCTAGGCTCCCACAAAACCAGAGCATGAAGTAGGATCAAAACCCAGTGCCATTGTCCTTGGCTTCTCAGCAGTGTAATCTGATTTTTTAAAAGGTTCATTTTGTTGTTTATTTATGTCTGTATACAAGTAGGAGCACATGCATTCTGGTGCCCACAGAGGCAAGAAAAGGGAACTGTTGTCATAGGTGGTTGTGAGCCCCCTATTAGTATGGCACTCCAGTCCTCTAAAAAAGCAGCAAGTCATAACCTCTAAGACATCTTCTAACCACAGATTTATTTGAGTGACATTTGATTAGTGAATTTTGACCTTGATGTACCTTGATATTTGCATCTTTCTTTGGGTTTGGAGAGTTATTTATTTCCTAGAATAAGATTCACTTTACCCTACATTTTTAACTCCATATCAAAGCTCAATAACCTGCATGCTTGCTCATTGAAAAGTTTGCCTCATCGTCATTATTGTTCTTTTCTCATCCAACTGTAGGGATGTGTTTCTCCTTACTAATTTGCTCTGCTACTCTTGTGTTCAAAGACACTGCTTCTTTCAATAAGAGTATACCATTTGGCTGAACGATTCCTGTTTGATTTTTAATTTCTTCCATTTATCAAATTTCTCTGGGGAAATATAAGAAAATATCTCCCTATTTTCTTCCAGTTTATTTAATTTTCTTAAATAGTCATTTTAAATTCTGTTGGTGGGTTCTTCTGCATGAAACACTCACCAACATCTGGCACTTTATTAGGTATGGGCATTTTTTAAGCATTTTGGCTTGTTGGAGTGACAGGGAAATGGAAGGTCTAGTTATTTATTCTAATCTTCTGAGTATTTGTTAGTTTCTGCCTCCTTTTCAAAAAATTCTAAGGTGGTGTTGTATGTCTCTCTGCCTATAGTTGCTTCCATTACTTCAACATTTAGATAATCAAAATTGACTTACTGCTGAAATATGCGCCTTACTCAAGCCAGCTCTCAACACTGATAGGCTGGCCTAGTTGGAATAGAACTCTTTGACTAGATTTTCTGTGTTCTCCTGTCCTTGACTCCACCAGAGATTTTAGCCAAAGACAAAAATGGGTATATAAAGAAACTAAGGCTTCCATAATATTAATTTCTACATTTACCACACAAATTTCTATGTAAAAGTCTTTTGATGGTTAACTAGTATTAATGGCAGTGGGTGACATCTTGCACTGTGCTATGCTGCATGCCTTTTCACTCATAATGAAAGAAGTATCTTGTGCATCTTCTATACTAACATTAAGCTGTGTTAGTCCTGAATGACAAAAGCACGTTTTGTTCTAGAATTTGCAGGTGTGATGTTAAGTCACTAGTGTGAGACTTTTCCATTTTTTGTTTTTGTTTTTGTTTTTTTTTGTTTTGTTTTGTTTTTGTGTGTATGTGTGTGGATATTTAGTGCTATGAATGTTCCTCTTAGCACTGCTTTCATAGTGTTCCATAGGTTTGGGTATGTTGTGCCTTCATTTTCAATGAATTCTAGTATGTCTTTAATTCCTTCTTCATTTCTTCCTTGACCCAGGGGTGGTTCAATAATTCACTGTTCAATTTCCTTGAGTTTGTAGGCCTTCTCAGAGTAGTGTTTTCAAATTCTAACTTTAAGCCATGGAGATCTGATAAGATACAGGGGGGTACTCCAATTTTTTTTTGTATCTCTGGAGGTTTGTTTTGTTACTGAGTATATGGTCAATTTTAGAGAAGGTTCCATGAGGTGCTGAGAAGGTATATTCTTTTGTGTTTGGGAGGATATGTTCTATAGATGTCTGTTATGTCCATTTGAGTCATGACATCTGTTATTTCTCTGTTAAGTTTCTGTCTGGTTCACCTGTCCTTTGGCAAGAGTGGAGTGTTGAAGTCTTCTACTATTAGTGTGTGAGGTTTGATGTGCTATTTAAGCTTCAATAATGTTTCTGTTACATATGTGGGCGGTATTGTATTAGGGGGCATAGATATTCAGGACTGAGACTTCATTTTGATGGATTATTACTGTTATGAGTATAAAGTGCCTTTCTCCATCTCTTCTGATTGATTTTAGTTTGGAATCTATTTTGTTATATATTAGGATAGCTACACCAAATGGAAAGATGGCTCATGTTCTTGGATAGGATCAACATAATAAAAATGCAACCCTACTAAAAATAATCAATAGATTCAATGCAATCCCCATCAAAATACCAACACAATTCTTCACAGACCTTGAAAGAATAATCAACTACATATGGAAAAACAAGAAACCCAGGACAGCCAAAACAATCTTGTACAATAAAGGAATTTTTGGAGGCATCACTGTACCTGACATCAAGATTTATTGCAGAGCTATATTAATTAAAACAGTTTGATATTGGCATAAAAACAGACAGGTTGACCAATGGAATTGAAGGCCCAGATATTAATCCACACACCTATGAACACCTGATTTTTTGACAAAGAAGCTAAAATTCTAAAATGGAACAAAGAAAGTATCTTTAATAAATGATGCTGTCATAACTGGATGTCAACATGTAGAAGCATGAAAACAGAACCATATTTATCTCCATGCACAAAACTCAAGTCCAAATGGATTAAAGATCACAATATTAATCCGAATACACTAAATCTGATAGAAGAGAAAGTGGGAAGTAGCCTTCAATGCATGAGCGCAGGAAACTACTTCCTAAATATAATCCTATTATCCCAGACACTGAGAGCATTAATAAATAAATGGAAACTTCTGAAACTGAGAAGCTTCTCTAAAGCAAAGGACACAGTCAATAAGATAAAAAGGAAGCCTACTGAATGAGAAGAGATCTTCACCAACCACACATCAGACAAAGAACTGATCTCCATAATATATAAAGAACACAAGAAATTAGACATCAAAATTCCAAATAACCCAATTAAAACATGGGGTACAGAACTAAACAGAGTTCTCAACAGAAGAATCTCACATGGCCAAAAGACATTTAAGGAAATGTTCAACATCGTTAGCCACCAGGGAAATGCAAATCAAGACAACTCTGAGATGTAAGATGGTAATCTTACAACTATCAGAATGGCTAAGATTAAAAACACCAATGATAGGTTATGCTGGAGAGAATGAGAAGCAAGGGGAACACTCATCCATTGCTGATGGGAATGCAAACTTGTACAACCACTTTAGAAATCAGTATGGCAGTTTCTCAGAAAATTGGGAATCAACCTACCTGGATCCAGCAATACCACACTCTTGGGCATATACCCCCAAAATGCTTAATCATACTACAAAGGCATATGTTCAATCATGCTCATAGCAGCATTATTTTTAATAGCTAAAACCTGGAAAACACCTAGGTGCCCCTCTGCAGAAGAATGGATATAGAAAATGTGGCACATTTACACATTAGAGTATTACTCAGCAGTAAAAAACAATAACATCTTGAATTTTGCATGCAAATGGATGGAACTAGAAAACCGCATCCTGAGTGAGGTAACCCAGACCCAAAAAGATGAATATGATATGTACTCACTCATAAGTGGATACTAGCTATAAACAAAGGATATTGTGCCTATAGCTTATGATTCTAGAGACTATAAGTAACAAGTTGAACCCTAAGAAAAACATATATAGATTCCCCTGGAAAGTTAAAATAGACAAGATCACCTGAAAAAAATGGGAACAGAAGAGAGGGTGGAAGGGGAGGGTCAAGTAGAACTTGAGTGAATGGGATAATCAAGATGGAGCAAGGACAGAGATGAGAGTAAGGAAAGAGATATCTTGATTGAAGGAGCCATTATGGGGTTAGCAAGAAATCTGGCTCTAGAGAAATTCCCAGGAATCCACAGGATGACCACAGCTAAGACCCTAAGCAATAGAGGAGAGGGTACCTGAACTGGCCCTGCCCTGTATTCAGACTGATGAATATCTTAAATATCACCACAGAACCTTCATCCAGCAACTGATGGAAATAGAGGCAGAAACCCACATCAGATCACTGAACTGAGTTCTTGTTCATTCTTACAGGTCTAAAATGGAATTACAGAATTGGGTTGATTTGCATTTCTCTAATGGCTAAGGATGCTGAGCATTTCCTTAAGTGTCTTTCAGCCATTTTAGAGTTCTCTCTTAAGACTACTTCCTAAATATAATCCCAGTTATATTAGACACTGAAAGAAACAATAAATGGGACCTTCTGAAACTGAAAAGCTTCTGCAAAGCAAACGACACAGTCAACAAGACAATATAGCAGCCTACAGAATTGGAAAAGATCTTCACCAACCTCACATTGGACAGAGGGCTGCTCTCCAAAATATACAAAGAACTCAATAAAGAGGTCATCAAAGTAACAAATAATCCAAGAAAAATGAAGTACAGACCTAAATAGTCCAATAAATATTTTGTACAATTTGTTTTGATCATGTTTACCATTCCTACTCTATTTATAGAATATGTGATATATTTCTTTTTTCATTTTTTATTAATTTTTATTGGGGTTTACATTTTTCTCTGCTTCTCTCCCTGCCTCTACCCTCCCCCTTCATTCCTCCCCCAAGGTCCTCATGCTCCCAATTTACTTAGGAGATCTTGTCTTTTTCTACATCTCATGTAGATTAGATCTATGTAAGTCTCTCAGTGTTCTCATTGTTGTCCAAGTTCTCTGGCATTGTGGTTTGTAGGCTTGTTTTCTCTGCTTTATGTTTAAAAACCACCTATGAGAAAGTACATGTGATAATTGTCTTTCTGTGTCTGTGTCAGAGTCAAAATTATGTTTTCTAGCTCCATCTGTTTTTCTGCAAAATTTAAGATGTCATTATTCTTTTCGGCTGTGTAGTACTCCATTGTGTAAATGTGCTACATTTTCCTTATCCATTCTTCAGTCAAGGGGCATTTAGATTGTTTCCAGGTGATATAATTCTTTATCCAACCCTGAGAGAATTTCAGAATTTGAGTAATAGTACCTTCAACTTGACATTTTTTTCCAGGAAACTATCCACGGCATAATAAAGAATGATGAATAAGTGAATTTGTTTAAAGACTGGGAGTAATAAAACATTCAGTTTTATCATGATTTTCAAATGTAGAACCTGAATTTCAGGACACAGCAACAAGGTAAACAAAGTAGAAAGAAAGAAAGGTAGGAGGGAAGAAAGGAAGAAAAAAAGAGAGAAAGAGAGAGAGAGAGAGAGAGAGAGAGAGAGAGAGAGAGAGAGAGAGAGAGAGAAAGAAAGAAAGAAAGAAAGAAAGAAAGAAAGAAAGAAAGAAAGAGGAAGAAAGAAAAAGGGAGGGAGGAGAAGGTAATGGAAGGAAGTAAAGGAAAGAAGGAAGGAAGGAGAAAGGAAGAAGGAAAGAAAAGAAGGAAGAAAGAAAGGAAGGATAGAGGAGGGAAGGAGGGAAGGAGAAGAAATTATGTAGAGTTATAAGGAGATTAAAAAAACTATCTCTATTCGTGGTGAAATGATTTATTTTCCTGGCTACTCTAATGTCAACTTCCCACATAAACTAGAGTTACCTGAAAGGAGGGAGTCTTGACTGAGAAGATGCCTCCATAAGACCCAGCTTATGGTATTTTTTTAATTAGTGGTTGATGGAACCACTATGTATGGTTCCATCCCTAGGCTTGTGGTTCTGAGTTCTACACAGGAACAGGCTGAGCAAATTATGAAGAACAAGCCACTAAGCAGCAGTACTCCATGGCCTCTGCATAAGCATCTGCATCAGGAATCCTGCCCTGCTTGAGCTCTTGTCCTGACTTCTTTTAATGAAGAGTTCTGTGGATGTGTAGCACAATAAATCTTTTCCTCCCCAACTTGCTTTATGGTCATGGTGTTTCATAGCACTGATAGAAATCCTGACTAAGGAATTTACTAAATATAGGAATTGCTAACATAATAGCAAGATTTTCATGATTATTTAAGAAAGCTGCAATAGCAAAGATGTACATACACAGGATGTATGTACAGGATCCTAGTGCTATATTAATAATTCTGTTGAAAGCAATATTTTAAGAAACAGAAAATATAGTGAAACCTTGTCAATTAGGAGACTGAAATAGAAAAGATTGCAATATTTATAAATTAATGTATAGATATAATTGTGTTCATTATAAAATTTCAAGTGCTGAAATTGAAGGTGTGTGCCACAAAAAAAAAGTAGGCTGGGTGGTGGTGGCACACAACTTCAATCCCAGCACTTGGGAGGCAGAAGACAGGTTTCAAAACTACAGAGAAACCCTGTCTCAAAAAACAACAACAACAAAAAACTTTAGACATTGAAAATACTATAAAATTTACATGGAAATATACAAAATTTAGAACAACAAAAAGAACTTGCTAAACAAGAACAAACTGGAAATATATTGCCAGTACATAACTAGTTTCACATTAGTTTGTCGGCAATAGTGATAAACTCAGAGTCACCAAAAAATGAGTCAGTGTCAAATTAAAGAAGTAAATCGAAGCTCTTCTTTTTTTTTAAACATCATTTAACCAAGACTGAGCCTAGATTTGAATTTATATTTTTCTCTTTCTGTGGTTTTTATCGTCCCTCTTAGTCTGTTGTATGAGTCTGCATCTGTGCCTGCATGAAGACTGCTTTGTAAATCTGCTCCTGTGTCTGTGCTGTCCCTGACAAAGGGCTTTGCTCTTTCTCTTTTGTTCAGCACAGAAAACATCATACAGTAAAGGAATGGGGTAAAAGAAATTTTTAAGAGTCTTACAAAGTATTAAGTCCCTGGCTACAGCTGATCCCAGCTGACTCAGATAACAAACAAACAGTATCAAGCAATATCCAAATGTCACTTTCAGCAATTATAGACATTCATTTTCAAAAATTGTTTTCAACCATTATTTGCTGTTTTCAGCAAACGATCATCATAGCATACACACAGACACATATACATTATTCTTGGGTTAGTGATTGAAATAGTATATAATTTAACGTTACTGTTATACATTTGCTTGCACTATAAAATTGATAACTTGGAATTGAGTTTGGTTGTTACACTGTTCTCTTAAAGTCAAGTTAAACAAACAGGCTGAGTATATAGAAGAGCAGTCTCAAGTTTTTCACTTTTTTTTGGTTTTTTGAGACAGGGTTTCTCAGTGTAGTCCTAACTGTACTATAACTCCCTCTGTAGACTAAGATGGCCCTGAACTCACAGATATCTACCTGCTTCTGCATCCTGAGTGCTTGGATTAAAGGTGTGTGCCGCCCCTGCCAACCTTCAGTCTTAAGTCTTAAGTGACTTCAGTGTCTATTATTAACTCTGGCTTCAGGTCCAATACAACTTCCAGTGTCTCAGAATGTAAGAGATATTTTTAATTATAAAGTATTGCCACAGACTTCTTAAAAATTTTTATGAAGGCACTGGGGAAAGCACAGACACACAATTTAATATAAAGAATAAAGAACTAAGAAATAGATCACTATCTTCTTCATTTATGAAAAATATATACAAGCAATTCAGTGAAATTCAATTTTAATTATGCTAGAACAATTAAGGATATATAAGTTAAAAACTAATATCAATCTAATTCTTATATCTTATAGAAAATAGTTCAGAGATTAACTGACACAGGTTTTGCCACTGAAGCCTGGTGACTTGAGTTCAATTCCTGGAACCCTTGTAAGGATGAAAGAACCAACTACATAAATTTGTCATCTCACCTCCACTCATGCCATGGCACTACTGACTCCCCTCTCTCTCAGACACAAACACACAATAAAATAATCTTTTTAAGGAGGAAAATAAAAAAGTAATAACATTGAGTTTCAATAAAGTAAAACAATTCTGCTTTGAAAAAAGGAATATCATGAAAAAATACATACCCTATGATCTAGGAGAAAACATGAGAAAGATGAATTATAAACATTTTACTGAAAATGCTATATAAATTCCAAGTAAGAGCATAAAATTATTAAAAACTGCTACATCAAAAAGATGCAAATTCCAATTGTTTAAGTTAGGGTTTCTATTGCTATGAAGATACACCATGACCACAGGTACTCTTATGAAAAAAAAAAAAAACATTTAATTTGATGTGGCTTACAGTTCAGAGATTTAGTCCATTATCATCATGGTGTGACAAGGTAGCTTGAAGGCAGGCATGGTGCCGGAGCAGAAGCTGAGAGTATTTACATCTTGATCCGAAGGCAGCAGGAAGTGAACTGAGACACTGGGCATGGCTTGAGCATATATGAGACCTCAAACTCTGCCTCTGTAGTGACATTTCCTCCAACAGAGCCACAACTCCTAATAGTGATAATCTGTATGAGCTTTATGGGGAGCCAATTACATTCAAACTACCACATTAATTATAAGATATCAACTCACACATTCAAAATGGACTAACATTTTAAAAGTTCTCATGCCAATTGCCAAATATGTAAAAAATTTGTCTAGTGATAGAATATTGATGAGAATACAAAGTAGTACATTTTATTTTAGAATGTATATTGAAAGTTATTTTATAAAACTAAGAACATAATTACTATGCAACTCAAGATATCTGCTTTTGATCAATCATCATGTAGCTATGAAAAAAAACATTTGCATAAAAATCTATGTACAACTATAAATTAATAATACTATCTCCTTTTTTTGTATATTATGAATACATATGAATCTGAAATTATCATAAAATAAAAACTTTTATAAACTTAGCTCATATATAAAAAACTTATTTTTGTACTGAGTAGTTAGGAATATAAATATCTTTCCAGTGAGTCCTAATCAAATATTTTATGTTCTTTCAAGGTCTGAATTTGATGGCAAATACATTTTTGTTTACCCCACTGGAGTGACATTAGTAGGTGTTTAATTATAGTTATTTAAAGACATGATGAGAATTCCTTCACAATAAATATTGAAGTTGATATTAAATGCCTACTTTATGTCAGATATTGTAATTACAGAAAATGTGTAACCAGGACATTGAGTTTCTAATAGTATTTCTCAATCCAGGGCAGAAAACAACCATATAAACTAATAATTTAAACAATGTGAAAAGTCAAAATAGATGTATATATTGAATGAACCCCGTCAGTGAAAAATATTTTGGAGAGTTTGTGCAAACTCCAGAAACACAATGCAGAGACAAAAGATATATTAATGGAATTTTTTAGGAAAAGAAAACATTCAAAATCATCTTTGAATTTAGGGATGGTATAGGCATATTAACACATTATTAAATCCGTAACAATTACTATGAAATGGACAATAAATAACATGAATCAGTCTGCCTGCACAGAAACTAATATTCTCAGAAGTAAGATTTATATTTTCTATGATTCTGTATTGCAGGCCACATAAATTGAGTTTTTTTCCTTGAAAAGCTTAGGGAACCATGAAAAGGTAGTAGTATGATGAACAGCAGAGAGGTTAGTGAGGTCTACCCTTGTTTTAACACTGGCAGGCTGATGTTCTAGAAAAATCATCATATTAGTAAAAGAGGAACAGAATTATATACTTAATATGATTTCACATGAATTATATGTTGGAAGGATAACTTTGTGTTGATTTAATGTCAGCCATGTGAAAAAGGACCGAATGTAGAAAGATAAACTGGAAGAGGAGTGAATGTAATTGTAATGTACCACTATTTCCTTAATAATCTTCTAAGAATGAGCCCCATTATGCATAATGCTTTTTAAATTTTTAATTTTAATTTTTTTAATGTGTATGAGTGTTTTTTGCATGTATGTCTGTGCATCACATGCATGCCCGGCACCTGAGGAAGCCAGAGAAGGTATTGTATCCTCTGGAACTAGAGTTAGAGATTGTGTGAGCTTCTCATGTGGGTACAGGGATTTAAACCTGAATACTCCACAGGAGCAGCCAATGCTGTTTACCACTGAGTTATCTCTCCAGCCCTGTATAATGCTTTTTATAACCAATCTATCTTATATAGCAAGCTTGTATTGATATATTTGTATTTAGGTATATATTTTTTTTTGTTTCTGAGAGTGAGGCCATGTACATTGCCATGGCATATGTGTGGAAGTCAGAGGACAAATTCAGGTGTTATCCCATATCTGAGAATTATCTACTCATCCACTCATGAATAGTACCTCCATTCAAGGACTTTTTAAAAGTTGATTTTGGTTAACTTATTCTCTCTGTGTGTATGTGCACATGCACACAATGTATGTATGTTCCTGTGTAATGCTACACATGTAGGTAGAGCACTACTTTTTGGAGACAGTACTATCCTATTATGTGTGTTCTAGAGACCAAATTTAGGTCACTGAACTTGGTGGTATTTGATATTACTCCACTTCTAAATTATACTTTTAAAATAGATTTAAATTAGATAAACTTTAAATTAGACATTAAAGTAGTGTGTTTCCACATGACTTCTTCATACATGTGTAGTTTAGGTTTACCTTCCCTGTATGTACCATGTTCTTCCCCCATTGCCCACACTCTTGCTGGATTAAGACTTGCAATCTTGAATATTCTTACTCTGTACTTTTATAGCGTATGTGTGTTCTGCCATCTCCATCACCTAAAGAATAACACCCTGCCTGACAGTGAACACATTTTATCCCTTTGTCACTTCCAAGTTTCTATAGATATCCCATTGAAGCAAATAAATCTAAAAATTAGAAGCTGTGACTAGGTATATTGGTGCACATTTTCATACCAGCATTTAAAGGGCAGTTGCAGTATAACTCTGTGAATTTGAGGGTTGCCTGATGTACATAATGATTTCAGGGTCAGCAGGGCCTATACAGTGAAAATATGTCTTTATATATGAATGATCACATTCAACATCCATCTGATTTGGGAGGCCTGTGGTACCTCAAGTAGATTTTTTTTTAAATTTTTTTTTTAATTTTCTTGTTTCACTAATTTCCCTGCAATTTCAGTTTGCTTTATAGGTGAATAAAATTCCCTTTTGCTTTTATTCATGAAGTTTCAATTTCATTCATCTACATATTCTACAGATATCCCAGCACCATTTATTATATCTTTCCTCCATTGTGTGCTTTGGCATTTTTTTCCTAAAAATCAGTTAGTTGTAGTTGTATAGACTTTTACCTGGTCCCTCTTTTTTTATTGATCTATATTTCTGTTTTCTGCCAACACTTACCTTTTAAATTAATATGGTTTTGTAATATACCTTGAAAGTAGGCCTGGATACATCCATTTGCTCTGCAAATTTCAAGATGTCATTATTTTTTCTGCTGTGTAGTACTCCATTGTGTAAATGTTTCACATTTTCCTTATCCATTCTTCAGTTGAGGGACATTAGGTTGTTTCCAGGTTCCGACTATTACAAACAATGCTGCTATGAACATAGTTGAACACATGTCCTTGTGGTATGAAAGAAAACATCATATTGATTGAGGTAACCCAGACCCAGAAGGACAAGTATCATATGTACTCACTCATAAGTGACTTTTAGACATAAAGCAAAGAAAGCCAGCCTACAATTCACAATCCCAGAGAACCTAGACAACAAAGAGGACCCTAAGAGAGACATAAATAGATCTAACCTACATGGGAAGTAGAAAAAGACAAGATCTCCTGAGTAAGTTGGAAGCATGGGGACCTTGCAAGAGGGTTGAAGGGGAGGGGAGAGGAAGGGAGGTGATCAGAGAAAGTGTATAGCTCAATAAAATCAATTATAAAAGAATAAAAAGAAAGCAAGTAGGCCTGCTAATATATTGCACACTATTATTTTCTGGTTACTCTTGATCTTTTATACATTAGCAAAATTGTAAGAATGTTCTTTTTTATGATGTCTGTAAAGAATTGAGTTGACATTTGATTGATATTGTCTTGAATTTGTAAATTATCTTTTGTATAGTGACAATTTTCACAAGAACAACCCTCTTGTCTATGAACATGGGAGGGTATCTTTCTTTTTCTTATTTTTTCAATGTGCTCCTAAATTTCTCTCATGAACAGTATAAAGTTTTCAAAGCACAGGTCTTACATTTCCTTGGTTAAGTATATTCCAAGATATTTTATATTTATGTCTAAATTAATTTCACAAATTAATTTTTCTGTATGTTTGTTACTAATGTATAAGAAGGCTACTGAGATTTGTATGTTAATTTTTTATCTTGACACATTGCTTAAAGTGTGATTCTAAGAGGTTTTTATTGGATGGAATTTTTGTGTATTTTATGTGTAGAAATATATTATTGGAAAATATAGATATTTTGACTTTTTTACTATTTGTATATTTTTATTTTCTATCTTAACATTGTAGCTGCTACTAAAGTCACTACATTGAACAGAAGCAAAAAAGGTGTTTTATTCCCTTGATTTAGATATTTAGAACTAGAATTTTTTTTCTTAGGACCACCTTCACTGTATACTACAGATTTTTAATATGCTGTGTTTTTAATTGTATTCAATATGAATAATTTTTATTTCCCTGTATTTCTTTAATAGTCTTTTCAGCATTTGATAATATGTTTTAAAATGATATTACTGTATATTTTCCTGGATTTCTATTGCTGCAAATAGGTTGCCATATTTCATTGTTGTCAGATAAAGTACAAATAATTGTTTCAGTTTTTCTAGAGTTTTTAGAACACTTTTGGTTACCAACATGTTTTATTTCAGAGAAAGTTCCAAAGACTGTTTTTAAGAATGTGTATCTTCTGTTGTTTCAGTAGAATATTCTGTAGATATGTTAGGAGCATTTGATCTAAATTGCTGTTTAACTTTCATATTTTCTCTTTGCTTTTTGATTGAAATTTCCTGTTCATTGATTGAAATTACCTACTATTAATCTGTTAGGGTACATGTTCATGTAAAATTGCTAAGTCATCTTGATACATTGTTCTCTTTGTCATTATGGGTCACCTTATTTCTTTCTTGTTCTTGTTTTTATTTAGCTTTGTTAAAATATACTTTTTTTATTTCTTTTTTTGGAGATTATAATATGATTACAATATTTCTCCCTTTTTTTCCTCCCACAAAACACTCCCATAGACCACCCCCTTGCTCCCATTGACATTTATGACCTCATTTTCATTAATTGTTGTTATATTCATATGAGTATATACACATGCATTCTAAATTTAGCCCGTTCAGTCCATTTAGTATTAATTTGTACGTAAGTCTTTAGGGCTGACCATTTGGTATTGGATGACCAATTGGTATTCTTTTCTGTGGGGAAAATTATTATCAGCATTCCTTGGTTTCCTGTAGTTATTTGTTGAGGTCTGAGGCCAGGGGTTGTCTTTCTTCTGTCTGCTTTGCATTTGTGTTGATAAAACTTTATAGGTTCTTTATAGATTCTGACATTAGTAGAAAGCAAAGTCTCGTAGGAAATTCACTGATCCTCTGGCCCTTACAGTGTTTCTGTCCTGTCTTCTACGATGTTCTCTGAACCTTACGTGCAGAACTTTTTTTGTAGATGGGATTTGGTTCCAAAACTCATTTTCTATTTAAGTATTTATTTTTTATGTGTATGAGTGTTTTGTTTGAATGTATGTTTGTGTACTGTGTACATGACTGATGTCCACAGAGGCTAGAGGAAGGTGTCAGTTACCTTGAAACCATAGTTATTGATTTTTGTGATATGCCATGTAGGTGCTGAAAATGGAATCTGAGTCACCCTCAAAAATAGCAAGTACTCTTAACTGCTAAACCATCCTTCAAGCATATAAAATTTCCTTTTTTATCTTTACTTATTAGCTTTGGTAGGGGGCCAAAGACCACCTAAAAAATTCCAATACCAGACATGAGAAGATTTCTTTTGAGTTGTTTGTCAGGGATGTTCATGGCACTTCCAAATCATACAACCTATTGCCCTTCGAAGTAGAAGTTAAGTCCCTATTGCTGAGGACACTATGCACTTCAGAAGCAGGATACAGAGGTCCCTGAGTTGGACCTGACCAAAATGTCCTTTCCCTGATCTTCAATGAAGTCTTCCAAAGGAGGGAGACAATAAGCAGTTCTCACCTACCTATGATAACTGTAAACTACATCAATGAACATGATGGTAAAATAACCTTAAGGGTAAGGTAATCGCATAAATTCCTTGGCAGTAATCAATAGCTCTCTAACTGGACTATTGCTGTGGGAACTCCTTTAGCCAATGCCCTTTAAGATACCAGCACACCTGGGCCTGTTCTCTTATACTATAAATGTAGCTGTAAAACTTTCCTATTCTCTCTCTCTCTCTCTCTCTCTCTCTCTCTCTCTCTCTCTCTCTCTCTGTGTGTGTGTGTGTGTGTCTCTCTCTCTCTTTCTAGCTCTCTCTCTCTCTGTGTCTCTGTCTCTGTCTCTGTCTCTGTCTCTGTCTCTCTCTCTCTCGTTTCTGGATTCGATTCCTGTTCCCTGGTCATACAGAGGATTGAGATCTGCAAGTATACCCCTAAGTAAAGAACCCTTTATTATGCTCAATTCTGAGCTAGTATGGGACTACTTTATAGCGTCCATCTCCATCTGGTGCCCACATGAATCCTAACTCCATGCCTCCTGAGACCAGCCCAAAAGTCCCCAAAGAATCGCGGCCTAGAAGGTGTCCCTCCGCCCACTGCATGGCTTGATTTCATCTACTAAGCAGTTTTTTGTTGTTGTTGTTGTTTTTAATTTTTTACTGAGAAAAAGAAAAAAAATGTTTCCGCCTCCTCCCAGCTTCCCATTTCCCTCTCCCTCCTCCCACCCTTCTCCCCCTCCCCCACTCCTCTTCCCCTCCCTCTCCAGTCCAAAGAGCAGTCAGGGTTCCCTGCCCTGTGGAAAGTCCAAGGTCCTCCCCCCTCCGTCCATGTCTAGGAAGGTGAACATCCAAACTGGCTAAGCTCCCACAAAGCCAGTTCATGCAGTAGGATCAAAACCCAGTGCCATTGTCCTTGGCTTCTCAGCAGCCCTCATTGTTCGCCATGTTCAGAGAGACCAGTTTTATCCCATGCTTTTTCAGTCACAGTCCATCTGGCCTTGGTGAGCTCCCAATAGATCAGCCCCACTGTCTCAGTGGGTGGGTGCACCCCTCTTGGTCCTGACTTGCTTGCTCATGTTCTCTCTCCTTCTGTTCCTCATTGGGACCTTGGGAGCTCAGTCCGGTGCTCCAGTGTGGGTCTCTGTCTCTATCTACATCCATCACCAGATGAAGGTTCTATGGTGATTTGCAAGATATTTGTCAATATTGCTATAGGACAGGGTCATTTCAGGTTCCCTATCCTCAGCTGCACAAGGAACTAACTGGGGACATCGCCTTGGGCTCCTGGGAGCCACTCTAGGTTCATGTCTCTTACCAACCCTAAGGTTCCTCCCTTAACTAAGATTTGTGCTTCCCTGCTCCCCTATCCAATCTCCTTAGCGATCAGGGAAATGTAAATCAAAACAGCTTTGAGATATC
>NW_026068159.1:1622551-1624213 GCF_014885135.2 Alexandromys fortis
GGGGGGGGGTAGGTTTTTTTTTTTTTTTTTTTTTTTTTTTTTTTTTTTTTTTTTTTTTTTTTTTTGCCAAAACCCTGTCACAATGGAGCTACCGACTTGGCAATTTTCCAGGCTCACGCGTACCCTGCACCACTTTCCCGGCATGGGACAGACAATTTGTGCAGCTTCTGGTTTGTGTTTCCTGCTCACTAGATCTGGGTTCCCGGATATTCTGACCACCAAAAAAACTCTCTCCATGTGCATAATTCATTTAATTGCCCTTAATTTGTCAAGCAAAGTATATTTGTCAGTATTTAAGCAGGCACCGACATGGGAAAAAAGCAGGATTGTTCACACTGCTACTAGTAGCATCTCTCAGCTTAAAAGAGAGTAATAGCAATTATCCTAAAAGTGATAGAATCAACCCTATAAAGAGAACTACTTAGATCCTTCCCCACATTGTACAGAACACACCAATAACTGGAGCTTGTACATTCTATGCTGATGCAAATAATCAGGAAAGGCAGGTTAAAAAATAGAAGAATTAAATAAGGTGGGACAAAGCCCTTATAATCCTGTCCAAAAGGCAGAATTATGTGCTATTTTTATGGTATTAAGAGATTTTAAAGAACATAGCAATATAGTTACTTATTTACAGTATGCAGAAAGAGTTGTTTTGCATATTGACACAAGTGAATTTATACCAGATGATACAAAATTGACTTCATTATTAATTCAGGTAAAAGATATAAACAGGAATAGGCATTGTCCCATATATGTAACACACATCCGATCTCATGCTGGTCTGCCAAGTCCTTCAACACAAGGTAATGCAGAAATTGATTGACTATTGATTGAAAATGTACAGAAGGCCTCAGAATTTCATGAAAAAAATCATATCAATAGCAAAGATTTAAAGAAAGAGTTATCTTTTTTTCTGCTACCATTTTTTTAAATTTATTTATTTATTAAATATTTCTGTCTCTTCCCCACCTCCGCCTCCCCTTTCCCTCCCCCTCCCCCAATCAATTCCCCCTCCCTCGTCAGCCCAAAGAGCAATCAGGGCTCTCCGTCCCGTCCCATGGGAAGTCCAAGGAAAACCCTCCTCCATCCAGGTCTCGTAAGGTGAGCATCCAAACATCCTAGGCTCCCACAAAGCCAATACATGCAGTAGGATCAAAAACCCATTGCCATTGTTCTTGATGTCTCAGTAGTCCTCATTGTCCGCTATGTTCTGTGAGACCTGTTTTAACCCAGGCTTTTTCAGACCCAGGTCAGCTGGCCTTGGTGTGTTCCCGATAGAGCATCTCCATTGTCTCAGTGTGTGGGTGCACCCCTCGCGGTCCTGATTTCCTTGCTAATGTTCGCTCTCCTGCTCCTGATTTGGACCTTGAGATTTCAGTCCGGTGCTCCAATGTGGGTCTCTGTCTCTGTCTCCTTTCATCGCCTGATGAAGGTTAATATTCAGGAGGATGCCTATATGTTTTTCTTTGGGTTCTCCTTCTTATTTAGCTTCTCTAAGAACCCGAATTATAGGCTCAATGTCCTTTATTTATGGCTAGAAACCAAATATGAGTGAGTACATCCCATGTTCCTCTTTTTGGGTCTGGCTTACCTCACTCAGGATAGTGTTTTCTATTTCCATCCATTTGCCTGCAAACTTCAAGAAGTCCTTGTTTTTTA
>NW_026068159.1:1629617-1631216 GCF_014885135.2 Alexandromys fortis
AATGCTGCTATGAACATAGTAGAGCATATATTTTTGTTGCATGATAAGGCCTCTCTTGGGTATATTCCCAAGAGTGGTATTGCTGGGTCCATGGGTAGGTTGATCCCAAATTTTCTGAGAAACCGCCACACTGCTTTCCAGAGTGGTTGTACAAGTTTGCATTCCCACCAGCAATGGATAAGTGTACCCCTTTCTCCACAACCTCTCCAGTATAGGCTATCATTGGTGTTTTTGATTTTAGCCATCAACCCAATTATAAAATGGGGCACTGAGCTGAACAGAGATCTCTCAACAGAAGAAGCTCAAATGGCCAAAAGACACCTAAGGTCATGCTCAACTTCCTTAGCGATCAGGGAAATGCAAATCAAGACAACTTTAAGATACCATCTTACACCTGTCAGAATGGCTAAAATCAAAGAAAGAGTTTTCTATTACATTGCAACAAGCTAAGGAGATTACAAAGAGATTCCCTACTTGCTCTTTCTATAGCCAAACACTGCTGCCTGCAGCTAGTGACCTAAGGAGTGCTCAAAGGAATGAAAACTGGCATATGGATGTGTTACACTTTTCAGATTTTGGAAAATTAAAATATGTACACCACACCACTGACACTTATGCAGATTTTCAATGGGCAACTGCTTTGTGCTCAGAAAAGGTTGATTCAATAATCCTGCATTTATTAGAACTTATGGTCATCATGGTTATACCTGCACAAATAAAGACAGATAATGGTTTAGCATATGTCTCTAAGAAAATGAAACCTTTTTTTGCTTATTATAACATAAAGCATATTACAGGTATACCAAACAATCTTATAGGGCAGGCAGTTATAGAAAGATCAAATTAAACTATAAAAGATATGTTAAGAAAACAGAAAAGGATGGAAAATAACCCCAGAAATAGATTACATAATGTTTTATTAACCTTGAATTTTTTTACCACTAATGAGAAAGGAAAAGCTGTAGCAGAGACATTGGATAATAGAAAAGTTTCTGAATTAAATCAGCCAGTGTATTTCAAGGATATGTTGACCTCACAATGTGCTATGTTGTGGAAGGACTTTTGCTCTTGTTTCCACGGGAGAAGAAAAGCTATGGATACCATTAAAATTAATAAATATTCAGTTTGTTTCTCTGATTTCCCTCTCTGCTTCCATATCCTTTGTGTATAGGAGGGCGACTGATTTTTTGGAGTTGATCTTGTATCCTGCCACATTACTAAAGGTGTTTATTAGCTGTAGGAATTCTTTGGTGGAGTTTTTGGGGTCGCTTATGTACCCTATCATATCATCTGCAAATAATGAAAGTTTAACTTCTTCCTTTCCAATTCGAATCCCCTTGATCCCCTTATGTTGTCTTATTGCTATTGCTAAAACTTCAAGCACTATATTGAAGAGGTATGGAGAGAGTGGACAGCCTTGTCGTGTTCCTGACTTTAGTGGGATGGCTTTGAGTTTCTCTCCGTTTAGTTTGATGTTAGCTGTCGGTTTGCTGTAAATAGCTTTTATTATATTTAGGTATGACCCTTGTATCCCTAATCTCTCCAAGACTTTTATCATAAAGGGATGTTGAATTTTGTCAAAAGCTTTTTCAGCATCTA
>NW_026068159.1:1634283-1649474 GCF_014885135.2 Alexandromys fortis
GGGAGGCGGGGAGGAGGCGGAAATCTTTTTTTTTTTCAATAAAAAAATTATATTTAAAATAAATAAATAAATAAATATTCAGTTTGAAAAAGAGAAACCTCTTGGGAAAAAAAAATGACAACACATCCACAGAGGTGACAATCATACAGGTGGTAAGAAAACCTCATAAGAGTTGGGGCAGCGTTTCATTAGTCCTCCTGTCTGTTTTTATGCTAATACAAAGTTGTTTTTCTTTTCAATCAAAAATTTACACTTCATCCCCTCCTCCCATTCCATTCCCGCTCCCCCACTCACCTTCCTGCAAGCCCATCCTTCTCTCTTTCTGTTCCTCTCTATTCAACTTCCTCAGTTCTCCAACATCTCTATGTCTAATTTTGGTCTGCCATCCGCTAACTCCATCTTCCATTTAAGGTGGCTTTATTGGCACAGCAGAGTGGCAGTGTGAACAGTTCTCCGGCAACACTGATGAGGTAAAAAATGGTTATGTTGATATTTTCATATGTATAATTGACATTTCCTTTAGAACTGGATATTTTCTCACAAAGTAATATAAAATAATACATTTTAAGTTTTCTTCCATAATAATAATTAAATAAAACTCTCATGACAACTCTAAATGAGGACATTTATATCTTCCACAACAAGTCAGAACTCTTTTTGTATTCTAAGATTCAAAAACCTTGCAGGGAAATTTGTGGAAATTGGATGGCATTTGAGAGACTTTTTATATGGCCCAAACTATTGAAAGAAAGACATTCCTACTTTATACATTGCTACTCTCAAATAAATTATGTTTATGTTTTCAAAAGAGAAATAATACTTTGAAATGTTTTTGCTTGTCTCATTAAATGTTAACAGTAGATATTTTCACCATACTCATCCTCCACTTCTCCCCTTCATTTCTGGATGCATATTTTACTTCCCCAACTGCCTTCCCCAATTTTAAACCATTTGTATATGCCGCCCACACATACAAGAATAAAGGGCCATCCACTGGAGGATTGTCTGTCTATCAGGACCATATGCTAAAGAAATGTGACTTTCAGCTGGGTGATGGTGGCACAAGCCTTTAATCCCAGCACTTGGGAGACAAAGTCAGGCGGGTCTCTGTGAGTTTGAAGGCCAACCTACAATAGCTAGTTCCAGGACAGGCTCCAAATGCTACTGAGAAACCCTGTCTTGAAAAACCAAAAGAAAAAAGAAATTTGACTTTTTATCTTTATCAACCATCAACGATCAATGGTTCCTGTTATGATGGGGGGGGGGCTCATTTTTTCAGTACTGGAATGTTCACAGGCTTGATCTTGTTTGGGTTTTGAGTAGGCAACCATAGGTTCTGTGAGTTTATTAATGCACTGGTCCCATCCTGTCCTGTCCTGTCCAAAAGACACTGTTTTATTCCAGTTATCTGAGACATCTGGATCTTATCATTTTTGTCCTCTCTTCCACAATAATCCCTGAGCCTTGCCCAAGGGATGTTATATAAATGTTCCATTTATGGAACACTCCACAGACAGTATCTGAATTTTAATCAGTTGTGAATTTCTGCATTAAAAACTGTTGTCCACCATGGAAAGAAATTTCTCTGATGAGGGCTAAGACCTGCACTAATATAAAGGTATAGAAATACATATTTAGAGAGTATTTTGATCACAAATTCTTTTCTCAAAATAATAGTAGTAGATTCACCACTACGGCCTATGATCTCCAGTTCTTGGCCAGATTTTAGTACCAGACATTTATTTCTTCCTATGGAGCTGACTTTAAATCTAATCATAGAGTGATTGGTTATCCCTATAACATTCATGGCAATATAACACATTCTAAATATATATATACAGCAAACAATCAAACAGGAGAAAAATGATTCAAGACTTGAAAACTGAAATAAAGACAATAAAGAAAACACAAACAGATAGAAGTATAGAAATGAAAACTATGAGAAAATAATCAGGAGTCACACATGTAAGCATAAACAGCAGAATAAAAGAGATGGAAGAGAGAATATCAAGTGCTGAAGATACAATAGAGGAAATAGACTCATTGGTTAAAGAACACATTAAATCTAAGAAAAGATTAAGGGGCTGAAGAGATGGCTCAGCAGTTAAGAGCATTGCCTGCTCTTCCAAAGGTCCTGAGTTCAATTCCCAGCAACCACATGGTGGCTCACAACCATCTGTAATGAGGTCTGGTATCCTCTTCTGGACTACAGGCATACATGCAGACATAATATTGTATACATAATAAATAAATACTTTAAAAAAGAGAAAAGAAAAGCTTAACAAAAAATATCCAGATAATATGGGACACAATGAAAAGACCAAACCTAATAATAATAATAGGGATAGAAGAGATGTCCAACTCAAAAACACAGAAAATATATCCAACAAAATCATAGAATAAAACTTTTTCAACCTAAAGAATGTTATGCATATGAAGATACAAGAATCTTACAGATCACCAAATAGTCTGGATCAAACAAATTAATCAATGGAATTAACAAATAATATTGCTATAAATACAGTTTGGAAATTATTTTATAGTAAATTTAGCTTACAATTATTAATTTAGCCATTCATTTGTTAATGGACAGCTAATCTGTTTCCAAATTTTGACTATTGTAAAGAAAAGAGTGCTACAAAAACAGAAGTTTGTTTATTTTTATATAATGTCATTTTTCAACTTTTTCTTTATTCCTGTGGTTCTTGGTTTTCTATAAAGCAAATCATTGCTAGTACTAAGGTCTTAAAGTGTTAGCAGTGTTTTCTTCTAGTAATTTCAAAGTAGCATGTTTTACAGTTAGATGTTTGATGCAACTTAAATCCTAAACAAGTTGAGCTATAGGGGTCAATTTATAATTTTTGTTTAACTTACTTTTACAAATATATTTGCTAAGCTTTATAAAGCACGCCAATTCTATATCTATAAAGTATATCACTGATGTTTTAGAAATTCAAAATACTATAAGGTGGTGGTTGAGTGGTTTGAACATTTTTTCATACCTCTAAAAACTTTATTAAAACATAATCCCCAATGCAACAGTAATAATAGTTGGTAAATTTAGGACGTGATTAGACCATGAGAGCTCTCCCTCCTCCACAGGATTAGTAGCTCATAAAAGAGCTGAAGGGAACCAGATGGGTCCTTTTTGGAATTACTTTTCTGTCTTTTCTGCCATTTGAAGACAGAATTTAAGGCACTATTATAGAAAAAAAGAGGAGATTCCCCCCATACACCGAGCCTACTGGCAACTTGACATGATACTTCCAGGTATCCAGAATGGTGACAAACATATTGCTGAGGCTTATAAGTCACTTAGTGCCAGATATTTTCATAAAACATCCGAAATATACTTAAAATTTAAATTTTCAATATATATATATAATATTTGCAAATTTTCAAAGAGTCTACTGGACTTAAATTATAAATTAAAGTTTTATTAAATGAAGGTCATAATATTTAATAAAAATTGACTAAGTACATTCATTAACCCTTGGTAAAAGGGTTAATGAGTATATGATAAACATTGAATTGGCTGTTGTTATTTTCTGGCCCATTATCAGTAAAATATGGTCAGAAAATTAAGATATTCTAATGAAANTTTTTTAAATTTAAAATGCTTTGAGAGTAATTCTGAGCAGTAGCAATTCTAAATACCCCTGGATGTTTGTTAACATTTGGGGGGACTAAGCTGATACAATTCAGCTTTAAAAATACATCAGTACTATTTATCTACTAACTAATAAAATATTGTTAATATTTATTTGAACCAATATTTATTTTACTTAGGTAGGTGCATGAAAAAATTATAGGTATTAATTATATTTCAAATGTTATATTATAAAAGAACATAAACATGATCAGCCCGTTTACAATTCCAGTGTACATTAAGTTTCTTTCATGAGTATAGTGTTGCAAAGTATGTGTCTTTAGATTTTTGTTTGCTTGTTTTCTAAAGATTTGAGTGTCAGTAACTGACAGCAAGCAGCTCTTTCATTATATAACTGTCTATCCTATATAACTCACATAAGGGCGATCATGCTGTGTTTGTCTTTCTCTGGATGACTTACTTCACTTAGCATATCCAAAGAGGCATATAAAAAGGTTCAGTTTCACATAATCATAATAGAAGCACAAACCACTACTGAAATTATACATCTACTTGCAACTGATAAAATGCTGTCAATAAAATAAGTTTAAAATAAAACTGTTATAGTGAAGATATGGAAATAGTAGTGCTTTCTGATGCTGTTGGTAGAATGGAGAATGGTGAACTCACTCCAGAAGACAATATGGAGGTCATTTAAATATGATTTATTTTATGTTTAATAATGTTAGTCACTTCTCAGTATATTAATCAAATCTATTTTATTGGAGATTACATTTAATGTAATAGGTTACTAATAAAATTGAATATGATTGAGGAATAAAGAAAAATAATTTTCTTGTGTCAATCACAAGTTTCATAAACAGAAACTACATAAAGAGTAAGAATATAATGAATTCAAATTGCTTCCACAAGACATAACTTTTGTCAATCTCTTCTGTTTGCATGTTAATACTTGAAGGTTTATATGTATTCTTATATTGCATTTTGATGAAATTATATTCTCAGTATCTTTCCAAAAGGATTCTAAAACAATTTATGTCATCATATAGAGACACCTTACACATTAAAAAATTCTGTTCAAATTATTTTCTAAAAATTGATGAAATTTCACTTTATTCAATATATCACTTGCAACATTTGAACTGTGTACAAACCAAAAACATGTTCTGGTTAAAGAATATATTAATATTAAGATGTTTCAATTTTGAAAATATCCTATATATAATTAAGTTCACATACAAGTTTCATAAACATCAAAATAATAAGGTAATTGTGTTTTATAAAGTATCATATTTATCTCCAGCCAGGCATGACAACATATATCTCTAATTCCAGCCCTGGGATATGCAATGACATCATGCCTCAAAAATAGAAACAAAAAAGTTAACAAGTCAAAAAGATGTATATTACATATACAGATAAAACCTAATGTGCATAAAAAACAACACATAGTACAGAATTCAAAGCATGTAAATGTTATCAATATTATTGTAAATTTTTAAGTAATTTATAGACCAGGTAGCATATAGTAGAATTAATGCCATCCAATTTAAATGACACATGTAATTTCTAAATAATTTGTTTTGCCTAATGTTTGCTGACATGATTTCTTTTCTGATTCTTCCACATAATTGTATTACATAATGCAGCTTAGTACATCAGAGTTGAGCACAGTAACAGGTACTTTGCTATCACAGACTCAATAATTTGAAACAGTCTGAAACTCCAAAGAGTGTTTTCAGAGAATGACTGCTGGGATCCAGACTTGCAGCTGAACATGATTTAGCAAGAATGGATGCAAAATGTTTTTATATAGCTTCCTTATGGCTACACTTTTGACAAGCTTCCGGAATGTAAGCGACTTTAAAAAAAAATCATGCATATCTGTGCACATAAAATTGGTTAAATTTCTGCTTAGTTGAGAAAGGAGCATATGACTAGGTTGAGCTTCTTGCTGACAATGACCATTACTGTGGAGTGGGGGTGGGAAGCTGTCACTGCAAATGTGGAGGAAATGTGGATCTGAAGAACTGCATTTGATGGCAAAATGCATGCAGCCTGTGCCTGCAGCATAAAGGCTGCTGTCAGACCTTCAAAAGCTCAACTTGCTACAATTTTCTGAGACTCACATTGCAGATGTGTCAGGCAGAGTTTGGCCCACAGTGTTTGGATTAGCAGTAAATCTACTAATCCAACCTAATATCCAAAAGGCTATTGCTAGATCTGGGGGTCATAAATTTACACCAGTCTTTCATCATTCTAGGCCCCAGACGGCCTTAAATGGGCATAAAGAATAATGAGATCTAGGAAGACATTATTATATTCTTAGGTCAAAATTCACAGCACAATCTCCTTTTCTTTTTATCAGGCTGGAAGGGATGACTTTCTTGAAGTGCTAATATCCACTGTTGATTGACTCTGCAGACTGCTCTCAGAGTTCACTGTATTTACTTTAGATACAAATAGTATTACTGATAGCTAGGAGGCTGTAACAACGATATCTATTCATGTGGCAATTCACCCAAGCTATTGCATCAAATATAATGCATACTTTTGCTTGCATTTACACTTACAGCTTTATAAAAGTATTATTTTAGCAAGGGAGAGATAAAATATGAAGTTTATCATAATTCCCACTGTGTGCTGTCTATGCATCCTTACACTTGAAGCTTCATAAATGGCTCTTTTGAAACTGAAAAGTTTTAAGAAAGCAAAATACTACAAAGTTTGAAATGTGTGCTTGTTTAAAACTCCCCTCCACCATCTCTGGCTGAGCATACAGGTGGCCAAGCACAAGAGTTCCTGCCAATTTCTAAAGTTACACTTTTATCCACTAAACAAGCATCCTGATCCGGGTTACCAAACAGGGCACTCAACAGGAGCCCTTGAGCGTGCATATTAAATATCACTTATGCCTCTGTCTGGACTATCCACATTGGGAAGGCTTGATCTCATTCTGTTTCACCCTTTTCCTGTGCTCCCTGGCTTTGGGTAATGAACTTTCCCCAGAGACGTTTCTCAGAAAGGATCTTCATGTAGAACAGTTGATGCACATGCTTCTATTTTAAAAGCCACATGTTCAGCACATTTTGCTTTTGTGAAATGGAATATGGTTTAAGTTTGTTTCAATCAAAACGAGTTTGGCTGGAAGGACTTATGTCAAAGTGCAAAAGGTTCTATACACAATAAAGGAGGCCTTTTTCCTCCTTCTTTTTCCTTTTATGGCCCAAAGAGGAGAAAATTATAAAACATACTCTTTTGCCTCAACAGTAATTGCTTTATTCTTGTATTATATTGATGAATTTACAAAGCAACTTGTTAAGAAAAATCACTGTTTTATTTATTTTGGATCCAGCTGATATATTAAAACTCACATCAGGAAAACAGTCCTAGCCTCTACTATGAAACTTAATATGTATTCACTGTAAACAGTCTCAATGTCAGAATTGAGTGGATTATATTAAAAGCCCCTTCTAGGAGTAACTGTTCTTTTGTATCTGCCCAGTATTCAGGAAATTCTACTTTTAAACACCTTCCCTGAAACACTATTCATATTCAAAGAAGTGTGCCTCTTAATATGCAAAGCTTCAACTTAGAACGTGGTTGACAAAATAATAAAAAAAAGAATGATGAATTATTCTGAATCTAATCATTAAATTGAAGAAAATTGTAACCTAAAAAGCCTCGCATAATTTCAGTTCGAAGGTAAAATTCTTGGAAGCTTACTTCTTCTGAGGAGACAATTTACCTTTTGAAGATCAAGCATGCATTAATACTCATTCATAAATATCCTGGTTCTATTTTCATCTTTTCAGATATTTTAATGATTTACACATATTTAAAGGCATATCTTGTATTTTGTATCCATGACATGTCTTCAATGAAGTTAACATGGACTTACTGGCTTATTCACCTTATTCAAACACAGTAGTAGTATCTGTGGGATAGGCATTGGGAATATTTATTTTAAACAGTTTTTTTTGGCAATCTAATTAAGAAAATAAGATAAACGTGTATATGTAGTTAGAAGTTAGAAAATAATTAAAAATAGGAATTGAAGAGAGGGCTCAGCTATTAAGAACACTGGTTGGTTGGTGTTGCAGAAAACCCTGGTTCAGTTCACAGTACCTACACGAAGACTCACAACCATCTGTCACTTTAGATCCGAAGATCACATGCCCTATTATAGCCCTCAGCGAAATGCATGCACTTGGTTCACTTGCATACGCTGGGGTAAAACACTTTCACAATACAATAAACATTAACTCTTTTAAAATAATTCTTAAACCACCGCTTACTAAATGTCCTTATGTAAAGATTCAGAGATTAACAATTATAGTAGATTGATGCTGTTTTATAGGTGTTAGTTTATTAAACATTTATTAAATATGTTTTAGCCTGCAGACTGTGTTATTACATTTGACCTTGAGGGGATTTAAATCTTTTTAAGAAGAATCAGTAAAAGGATGTGCTCAGTTTTATAAATCCATAGATGTTGTAGTTAGGTACCAAATCAATGAAGAAGTAAGTTTCAGTTATTTATACTTTACTACCCCACAATTAGTTTCTAAGTGAAACTGATGCCTCATAAACCTTTCAGGTGGTATTACTTCAATCGACATATTATTCTATTTTGTTACTGCTTTTTATATTATGCTTTGTTTATAAAATTAATCAATTTGAATTTCAGTGGTTGTGTTTGATTAGTGTGAACTTGCTGCTATTAAACTCAAAGTTCAATTGAAATTTAAATGGATATGATCATTATCTTCTGACGAAAAAGAAACTGCGAATGAACTAGTTGAGAGCTACTGTATAAAACATAAACCAGCAAGACAAGAGAGAAAGCTTTAAAAAAGAAGTAATGGTTTCCCTCATAGCTTCTTTCTAAATTACCCCATAATTACACCAAAACACTAGAGAGTGCATTGTTACAGACAAAACACGAAACTCTAATAGTGACCACTTATAATGCTAAAAATGTGGATTATTGTTGGAATTGATCACACTACTGCTAAAATTTCTCCTTCTGGGTCCTATTAAACACCTCTAGTATAGTCATATGGCTGGGATTTCAAACTGTCTTTAGGAAGAAAGCCCAGTTTCTTTAGGGATATGTGGGTGATAGAGCTGTGACATCTGTCAACCTTGATGATTGCCAGGAATAATTGAACCAATTTAGTTGTTAAGATGTCTCTTGGTTTCTGGTTTTATCAATAGTGTTTCTTGGCATCTTGGTATCACTTCTTTGTAAAATAAAATAAAGTAAAGCAACGAGAGGAACTCCATCTATTTTTCCTGCTTCCTTTTCCCTTTATGATTTATGATTCTTATGGTAATGGTTAAAATTCTCTTTTTTCATCTATAGTGTTTTTAAAATTCACAAGTACAGGTAAAAAAAATTGCCTATCTATGCTAAGAATAGGACAGGTTGATAAGTAGAATGAAATTCATATTAATTCTTAGCAGCTTTAATACAAACTGTGATCTTATATTTTATAGCTCATGAATTTTTGCATTTATGGAAATATAATACTGTCTACTTTTGAAATGGTGTTATATATCATGAGTTAAAATTTACTATGAAGGACATCAAATACTTTCACTAAAAATGCACAAACCCAAGTTTCAAAACAAACCCGTAGACTTTTCATAAAAATACTATGGGTACTTGTGTCAAATCATGTACTTATCCTATTCTACAAGGCTCAACTGTTATATGAGGGTTGGGGCCTGGAGACCTAACCTACTATTCCACGCATCTCCTATTAATTGGCAAGCTGTAGTATGTTTAGGAAAATTGTCCCTTCACACTTTGTGTTCATATTCAAGTGTGGTGTAAGGAAATATTATCTATCTAATCTATGGAATTTTTGCTGCATGTGGAAATATAACTACAAATGAATGAACAAGTTATAGAACACAGGAGGCAATTTGTGAACAACTGAATTCTCTGTACTCAGCTCTAATTTTAATAACTTGTTCTGTTGTTTCCTCTACAAATCCTGCTGAGATTCCCATTTAGGTAAGTAGGCAAGACAAAACTCAGGAACAATGTAACAGAATGGATAAGTGAAACACATGTCCAGAGAGATGGCTCACCAGATAAAGCTGCTGCCTGCCTCTAAGTCTGAAAGGCAATGTTAGTTATCCCCAGGCCCCACATGCTGGAAGAAAAGAACCAACTTTGAAAAGCTATCTTCTGACCTCCATATGTTCACATCCACACCCATGAACACAAACTGAATAAATAAAAATGTGATAACTTTTTTAAAATAAAATTCTTTATAATAAAATCCAATCAAATTCACTCTGCATAGATTGAATTTTTAATTTAAATAGGTGTGTAGCTTTTTCATAATCTTAGTGTCATTTAAAACATTTAAAAATTACATTTTGTGTGTGTGTGTGTGTGTGTGTGTGTGTTTATGCCATAATGAACCCGCTGAAGTCAGAAAACAACTTGCATGAATAAGTTCTCTCCTTTCACTATGTGGATTCCAGGGATTAAACTTGGGTCATCAGGCTTGGAAGCAAGTACCTTTACCCAGTGAGCCATCTTAATGTGCTTTTTATTTTAATTTTGATTTCAATTGTATCAATTTTAATTGCATCCAATTTAAATTACATTAATTGAAGTTAAGCTGTATAAACACAGAGATAACCCACATCAAGTTTATAAAATTTATACTTTATGAAATATTAGATGTCTTTGAGAATTTATTTTTAACTCTTAAGTGTTCATTTTTGCACTTGTTTTAGATTTCTATTACTGTTATAAATACCATGACCAAATGAAACTTGGGGAGAAAATAGTCTAGTTCACTTTGAAATATATAGTCTTTCATGAAGGAAAGTCAGGGCATAGAAATCAAACAGAATCTGGAGGCAGAAACCATGGAAGAACCGTACTTCCTGGCTAGCTCCTTGTGACTTACTCAGCTTGCTTTCTTAAACATCCCAGGACCACCTGCCTAGACATGTCAGCACCTACAATGGGCCCTCCGACATCAATCATTAATCAAGAAAACATCCCACAGACTTGCCCACAGGAAACATGATGGAAGCATTTTTTTTTTCATCTGAGTTTCCCCAACCCAGATAATTCTAGCTTGTATCTAGACAACACAAAAAGACAATAAATAAATAAACCGTTTGCATTTGTTTTCAGAACTATTTAGTCTTACTGTGGTTATCCTGAATGGGGAAACATATTCTCAAAGTTTTTAACTTAGTGGTTTGTGAAATAATCTCTAACCATGTTTTTTGTTAATTCCAAATATATTGAAGTTGTGGGATATGTGCATGCAATAGTCATACTATCAGTCTAAAGCAGAGACTAGATGAAATGGTAAGAGCATTTCCTGCTGAATGCATTGGTTAGATTACATGCTGTGTGGCTGCGTAGGGAGAAACACTGGAAGGAAAGCATAGGAATAAATACTGACAGTTACTGATTTTTCCTCAAGATTGTGAAAGGATGGCATTTGAATTTTATTTGTCTCCTGACACCATCTATACAGGGCCTTCTGAACTCTTCATTTACACAGTAATTCTATCTTATCATATAGGCAAACACATTTTTAATATAATTTTTATCTTTCATACCTTCTCCTCCATAAGTACATATATAACGTTATTGAAAGTGATATTAATTTTCTCATATTGAGTTCATTAGTAGAAAGGATCACAAAGAACATGCTGAGTGCTTTAGTTTCTTTTTATCCCTAGATTTATTTATCTTCAAGTATTTGACAAGAATATAAAGTAAAAAGATATGAGAGCAGAATTAGAATTATTTTTTTGCACAGGAAGGTGATAATAGGTAATGACAATTATAAATATATATGAACATATTTTTATATGTAATATATATGTAATCTCTGCATCATAAAGAGATGGAAAAAAGGATTTTGAATGTTTACTGAAGCAAAACAGATTTCGAAAACTCCCAAGAATCTACAAGCATGATACCAGCTAAGACTCTTAGCAATAGTGGATACATAGCTTGTACTGACTATTTCCTATGATCAGGCAATACTTGTAGTGGTAACCTTTGACATTCACTCTGCCCTGCCTATGGGACATGCTGGGGTAAGTGTAGCACAGAAATTGAGGAAGTGGGCCAACCAATGACTTGTCTAACTCTAGACCCATGCCATGAGACTGAACTCACCCCTGACACTGCCTGAAGTGCCAGGAACCAGAGAGTAGATGACCCAGAGACCTATGATGGAACCAAACATCACTGGAGAAAAAAATTGTCAATGTAATGTTGCCTAACAATATTCTACTATACTAAGAGATTGGTGCTTACCCCAATCGACAATAGAGATACTTCTTCCAGAAACTGAGGAAAACAGATGCAGAGACACACAGCCAAACATTAGGCAAAACTCAGGGAATCCTACTGAAGAGGGAATAAGGATTGTAGGAACCACAGGTGTCAAGAACACCACGAGAATGCCCAAAGAATCAACTAACCTGCGTTCTTAGGGGGCTCAGCGAGACTGAACTGACAGTCAGGGATCCTGCATGAGACTTACCTAGGCCCTCTGCATATATGTTACAATTGTGTAGCTTGGTTTTCTTGTGGGACTCCTAACAGTGGGAATAGAAGCTGTCTCTGATTCTTTTACTAGCTTTTAAAAAGTCTACTCCTTATATTTGGGTAGCTTGTCAAGATTTAATATGAGCGGAGGTGCTTAGTCTAACTGCAACTTAATATGCTATGCTTTGTCAGTATTCATGAGAGACCTGCCCTTTTCTGAACAGAAATGGATGAGAGGATGGGGTGCAGAGTGAATGTGGCAGAGGGAATGAGAGGAGAAAAAGGAGGGGGAAACTGTGGTTAATATGTAAAATACTGTTTTTTTTCTTTAGCCTTTTATTCTCTGCATCTTGGCCAGTTATGTACAGCTGTGTTAATCAGAATCTAGAATAGATAGAAGCATCTCTGATGAAGATTAAGAAATTTATTTGTGGCTCTCTGCTCCTCCCTGTTCTAGAGACAGTCGCTTCTTTTCGTGCAGTACCAGCCTCTTTCCAGAGACAAGATGGTGAAGGTCGGAGTGAACAGATTTGGCGGTATTGGACGCCTGGTTACCAGGGCTGCCTTCACTTCTGGCAAAGTGGATGTTGTTGCCATCAATGACCCTTTCATTGACCTCAACTACATGGTTCCAGTATGACTCCGCCCATGGCAAGTTCAAAGGCACAGTTAAGGCTGAGAATGGGAAGCTTGTCATCATCGGGAAGGCCATCACCATCTTCCAGGAGCGAGATCCAGCCAACATCAAATGGGGGGATGCCGGCGCTAAGTATGTTGTGGAGTCTACCGGTGTCTTCACCACCATGGAGAAGGCTGGGGCCCACTTGAAGGGTGGGGCCAAGAGGGTCATCATCTCTGCCCCTTCTGCCGATACCCCCATGTTTGTGATGGGTGTGAACCATGACAAATATGACAATTCCCTCAAGATTGTCAGCAACGCTTCCTGCACCACCAACTGCTTAGCCCCCTTGGCCAAGGTCATCCATGACAACTTTGGCATCGTGGAAGGACTCATGACCACAGTCCATGCCATCACGGCCACCCAGAAGACTGTGGATGGCCCCTCTGGGAAGCTGTGGCGAGATGGCCGTGGCGCTGCCCAGAACATCATCCCTGCGTCCACTGGCGCTGCCAAGGCTGTGGGCAAAGTCATCCCAGAGCTGAACGGGAAGCTCACGGGCATGGCCTTCCGCGTTCCTACCCCCAATGTGTCCGTCGTCGATCTGACATGCCGCCTGGAGAAAGCTGCCAAGTATGACGACATCAAGAAGGTGGTGAAGCAGGCATCCGAGGGCCCACTAAAGGGCATCCTGGGCTACACTGAGGACCAGGTCGTCTCCTGTGACTTTAACAGTGACTCCCACTCTTCCACCTTCGATGCTGGGGCTGGCATTGCTCTCAATGACAACTTTGTAAAGCTCATTTCCTGGTACGACAATGAATTCGGCTACAGCAACAGAGTGGTGGACCTCATGGCCTACATGGCCTCCAAGGAGTAAGAAGCCCGCCCTGGACCACCCATCCCAGCAAGGACACAGCAAGAGAGAGGTCCTCGGCTGCTGAGCAGTCCCTGTCCTAACTAACCCTTGACACTGAGCATCTCCCTCACAGTTTCCATCCCAGACCCCCAGAATAGCAGGAGGGGGCTTAGGGAGCCCTACTCTCTTGAATACCATCAATAAAGTTCATTGCACCCCTCAAAAAAAAGAAATTTATTTATTCTATGACTATAAATACAATCATTAGGACTCATTTTCATTCTATTCAGTAAAATAGTAGTACTTTCTCTCCTAAGGTCTATGACCTTCCTAGTCACCAAGTCTTGACCACATAATAGTGTCAAGTATAAGTTTCTTGTGGAGTGGGACAAAAATTCAACCAGAGCATTGTTGGTTATTCTCCTGATGTCTTTTGCCACTATTGCACTACTAAGCACATCTTACAAGTACAGTTTTTACTGTAGTTCTCAGGATTCATAGTTTAGTGAGACAAATTATTACCTTTTCTCTTATAATAGTGTGCATAGCACTTTCCAACAATCTGAAACCAACCCAGTGGGGATGAAGTTTCCAAGTGAGTGCCAGATTCATATCTTCATGCTCTATGACTCAAGCATATGAAGTCTTCAGCAATAGTTCTTATAATCAATTTATGTAGAGTAACTCCCAGATTGCCAGTAGTATATAATACTTGGGGGTCTATAGATCTCAATAGTCAACAAGTTCATAAGATATAGACTATTTCTCGCTCTAGGAATTTCATTTTTTAAGCCTGTGATGCTTAGTATGGGTGTTTTCATCCAGTTATAGGATAACTTCTTTAACTCATGCATATTATCTCCTCTACTTTGCCCTCCCACCTCTCACCTCCAACCTCAACTTAACCCATTCTATTCTATTATTCCCATTTAAGTCTTAATACTTCTGTGTTCTTTCCTCACTTCCTGGATAACAAGCTAATGGCCCATTTCTAATTTCTTCTCTTCTGACAGAAGACATAATTCTATGAAGACTTCATGTTTGGGAAGACAGAAATTGACCCTCTGGGTAGTCTGTGTAAAATCAAGAATATTGAACAGATTCCCAATTCTACTCTTCTCCAAAGAGTGACCATTAAGTGGTCCCAGTGACTCTATCCTGAATTATTGGTACTTTAGATCAGCTGCAAGACTCCTTGTTTGTCTTTGTTTTCAGCAGTCCACATGTAGTTAAAGTATGCTAAGTCCTACCAAATCTCTAAGATAGGCAAAAAAAAAAATCTCTCTAGTTTGTCCCACAAACCATAATTTTGGATGTTTGTGCCAACTCAGCCTTCACACAAGAAGTCACGGGTTGTAGTTTTTTTCTTCTGTGTTCACATGGAGCAGGAGAAAGTGATTAGACTAGTGATATTTTTGAAAGTACAAATTGCCATTGCTTTGCTTTTTTTTATTTGGTTTTGGGTTTTTAGTTATTTGTTTGTTTGAGTTTTTTTTTTGTTTTGTTTGTTTTGTTGTTTTTTTTTTTTTTTTTTTTTTTTTTTTTTTTTTTG
>NW_026068159.1:1658751-1659948 GCF_014885135.2 Alexandromys fortis
TATATATATCTCCTTCTTACTCCATGCTGGCTCTGTGGCTGACCCTTGGAGTCTTCTCTTTCTCCTTTTCCCACTTATTGCTCTTCTCTCTTGAGCCTAGTTTTCTTCTTTCATTTATTCTTTCTACCTGACAGTCCCACCTATCCCTCTTCTGCCTAGTTATTGGCTGTTCAGCTCTTTATTAGACCAATCATGTGTTTTAGACAGGCAAAGTAACACAGCTTTACAAGTAAATGAATGCAACACAATTTTTTGCAACATTGAACAAATATTTCACGGCATAAACGAATGCAACACAATTTAAACTATTATTTCACCACATGTCTGAGCTATATTTTGAAATTTGGACCAACCTAATTCAATAAAAGAACATACTGAAGATGTGATTCGTTGAATGAAGATCTAGGGGTTTGTTTCTTATTACAGTTAATTCTTTGAGATGCATATTACTCAAGAATATCATTTCTTATCTTTTCCTTTCTGCATAAGTTTTTCCTCATTAGATGAAGAAAAAATATAGGAGATAAAAAGGCTAAATGTTTTTACATGGTATATAATATTCTCCTGCTTACCTGTTAGTACCTTTCAGTAAAATGTCGCTCCTCTTTATAATAAAATTTCACAAAATAGGATCGATAGTTTTTATTTTCTTTTTGGGATATCATTGATATCATTTAGGCATAGCTGGTGAAATAATAAAGCTATCTTCTGTAATGTGTGGCTATATTACATGATGGTTAATTACATTGTTATGACTATACTTAAGAGCAATATGTAAATGATATCAATGATAGAGGGCTGTTTTATTTAGATGGTCTTTTGTCACTGCCTTGGCTGCCAGAGGGGATGTGCATGATCTGGATGGTGAAAAAAGATGCCCTCTTCCTAATTCTTGCTCCAAGTAGAAATATTTTAAAGCATTTATTATTTGAATAGAATGACTATCCCTGAAGGAGTTGGCTTGTTCACTATTTGAATAGAATGATCATCCCTGAAAGAGGTGGGTCATTTTCTGGTCAGAGGTAGAGGAATAGAGGTATATTATCAGGATTTCATTTCCCTTTTCCAATCTCTACACAAAATTTTGAATTAAATTATCCATGACTGCTATTTACTCTGCCTTCAATCACTTGCTTTATCTACAGCCTAAGGCAAAAGTAAAGGTTAAATGGGAAATAGAGGAAAGTAAAGCTTTTC
>NW_026068159.1:1659997-1660770 GCF_014885135.2 Alexandromys fortis
TTATAAAACTAAAAATGAAATGCAACAAATTTCCTCTTGAATAACTGGCTTTATTCTTAGGTATATACTATACATACTTATAGCCACTGAGTTTTTGTTGTTGAGACAGGGACTTTCTATGTAGCCTTGGCTGTTATGAAGCCCTCTATATAGATCAGCTTAGGCTCAAAATCACAAAGATATGCCTGCCTCCCTCCCTGGAGTGCTGAGATTAAATACATAGCAACACATTGCCACCAAGTTCTTGGCCAAGATAATCAGACACATGAATAAGCATATTACTTTTCAACCACTTAATGGGTTTCTGGACTACATGGACACAGTTTACTAAGCATTTTGAAATAGGTTGAGCAGGATTATGTGACAAACTCATGGGAATTACCAAGTGACAATAAGTTTTACTTATAAAATTCAACCCAAATGAGTGATTAGTTATTGTCTGCCTTTTTCAAGAAATAAATCCTAAGATATTTCTTGATCAAGTGAAATAGATATAAATATTCTATGCAACTTGAATGAATTTAACATTTTAAGAAATTGTGTATAAAAATATTTGTGGCATAAAAGAAACAAAGATAAAATGTACTTATTTAAGACAAAGTAGTTTGGGGCAGGAGAAACTGCTCAGTGCTGAGTGATTAAGAGCACAAGTTGCTCCATGAGAAAACCCGTATTTGATTGCCAGCATTCTAGTTCCAGGGAATCTAACACGCTCTTCTGGTTCTATGCACAGAGGTGGTACATAGAAATGCATGCAGGCAAAACAATATATA
>NW_026068159.1:1661712-1666534 GCF_014885135.2 Alexandromys fortis
TATGACAGAAACTTTCAACACTTAGAAATATTTCAAGCTAAGCCATCAAAATTTGACTGCAAATACCCAATGGGAAAATATAATATAAAGCGCATCTAGGGAAATCTTTACAAAACAGTACTAAATGAATAGCAGTAGAAAATAGCCTATATTAAAGAGCTCAAACATATTAATATGAAGGGAGAAAGAAGTAAGAAGACATGGCTGTATTTTATGATAAAAATAAGTGTCAAGAAGAAATGGAATAAGAGATTTTTGTGCATGTATGTGGTATATGCTCACATTGTGCAAGCGTGTGGAAGCCTGGAGATAATGAATTAACTGTTCTATCACTTTCTGCTTTATATCCTTGAGACAGGGTCTGTAACTGAATCCCAATCTAGGTTGGCATCTCCAATGATCCTCCTCTTTCTGCAGTTCACAGGAATGGGCTATATTGGCATGCATGGGGTACATGCAGCTTTTGGGGGAGTACTGAGGATATAAAGTAAGGTGCTTGGTAAGTAAATTTACTATATGAGCCAGCTCCTCAGTTATAGAATAGTAAATTTAAAATAAGAAAGAGATTGAAGGATTCCAGATCTTGTAAAAGAAAATAAAATTGATGTAAGAAAACTTCTTAAAAATAAAAATTGGAAACATGTACAACCTTACACAGTTAATAAGAAAAGGTCTTCAAATTCTAAAATGTTATCTGAAATTGAATCATGTAAAGGAAGTGGGAATAATGAAGATTATTAAAAATATTTAATAAATATATATGAATAAATTATAAATTAAATATAATGTCTTATATAGTTTACATATTTTATATATGTGTAAATAAAATTCATAACAATAATATAAAGAATATACGTTCTAGAAAAAAAAACAAAAATATATATTAATAAAAATAGATTTAACAAACCCATATTAATATGGGAAAAAAGAAAGATAAAAGAATTAATTGAACAAATGATAAATATAAGACATAAATAAAGATATCAAAAACTGTATTAAATATCAATAATCCATATCAGAACACATGAAAATAAAAAAAAGTACACCAAATCAAACATCATATATTTAGCATTAAGGAACAGAATGACTGAAAGGAAAAGGATGAAAATAGAGATGTTGCCACTAGTGGATAGAAAATCTAGAGTAGTTAATGCATCACATAAGAAAAAAGAATAAATAATTTTAAAGTCAATGAGCATTGCTGTAAACAATGAGACATTTTATAAAACTCAAGGATTAAGTTCACCAAGAAGGAAAAAAGTTAAATCAAATTTGAATACTACCAATGTAACTTCAAAGTCTATTAAATAAAGCTTAGAATTAAAAAAGAAAAATGAATACATAGGCTGTTCCCTTTTGCTCACTATTGTGATTAGAGCAACTATGAGTGTTGATGAGCAAGCATCTCTGTAGTAAGACATCATACTAGAGTAATAAAAAAAAAAAGTCCTTTGAGAATATGTGCAGTAGTGACATAGCTAACTCATGGGTAACTGTTTCTAGCTTTGGGGAACCTTTGTATCGATTTCCATAGTGGCTGCACCATTTGTAAACCAACTCATAAATGGATAATGAAAATATGGTACATATATACAATGGGATGTTATTCAGATATTAAAGAAAACCGAAATTCACATCATTCGTCCTATCTTTCACTTACTGCACATTACAGTGACCTTTTTTAGGGACAGAAACCTATGTGCTTCCTACTTTGGGAGTTTGCACATACTTTTGTTGTTGCTACAATGCTTTCCTGCCTACCTAAATTTTCTTCTACACATTTTTATAAGTCATAGCTAAAATGTTTTTTCACAGAGTGTTTTCTTGGCTTTCACTCAAAATATTCATCAGCTTGTCATCACTAACTCTCAAATTAGGCACTTGTATTTTCCTTGAAACGACTTAAATAACTTGAAAGTTATCAATTTATACTGTTTGGTAACTATGTTAAACATATTTCCTTTCTCTTAGATAGTAGACTTCAAAAGGATGAGCTTCAGGTAGTTCATTTGCTTTCTTATATCTAGTACTTGGTATAAATAGTAGGCATTCAGAAAACATGTGACAAGAGCAATAAATAAAATGAAGCCTTAAATCAAATTTGATTCCTCATTCTTGAGTACCACGGCTTAACTAAAATTATTCTAAAAACTAAATTCTTAACTTGATTATTTCTCAAGAGATAAATCATTCATTTTTCCTATTAGATAAAATATGGCATATGCTAAATTTTCTAGGTTTTCTATTTCCAAGTAACAAAACAATACTTTCTATTTTAGCAGGATGTGATTGAGGTAACATTTCTTGTCAGAATCATGTCTGTTTATTTTCTGCATCAGAAGATAGAAGAGTATCATACTTTTCTATCTCCTCTGGTGGTTTTTTTGGATTACATTAATAAGCTAACTAAATATCTACATTGATATTTTGGGTAGATACTATTCACAATATCTACTTCATAAAAAATAATGAATATCAAAAATAAAATTAAATAAAACACAGAAAAGAACTGTGTCCAGGAAAATAAATGTTGAAAAATATATATGATACCACATATATAGGGTACCACTCACCCTCCTCTCCATCTACACACACACACACCAAAAACCCCCAAAAATCTTGTTTACAAATCTTTTGGAATTGTATCAGAAAAAAATATTAATTTTTTAATCCAATATTTTCAATATTTAATTCACTTGGATTCCAACAAAACCTTTCCCTTGTCCTCTTACTCTACTTTCTGAAAGAATGCTTATTAAAAATAATTTGTAACAGACTTACAAGAATGATCTACTAAGAACAAGATCTAGGTCATCACATTTAAAAAAATAAAAGGTCAGTTTAGTGGGAATTACTGTTTCCTGATGTTTCAAAGGAAATGTTGAAGTTAAGATGACATTGACAAATTGCCACTATTTATTTAAATCATGTAATGCAATCTACCAGTAGTTCTACAATCTGCATTTTTTAAGCAATTGACCTGACCAACTAATGCAAACAAATTAGCCTCTTGGGTGCTAGCTGTATTCTACAAGCAGTTAAATATTGTAACTTAGCATTATTTGTTGCATAAATTCTACTATTAAAAGCATTTTATTGAAAGTTGTAATAAAATTACAACATGCTAGTTTTTTATATGCTTAGTAACAATCATTAATATCAATTACAAGCTCAAATAAATTAAAATCCAAACAAGAATACATATATAAACAGCATATGTTTTCTAGATATTAATCACTGTTCTTTTCATTGTCCCAAAAGATCTTTTGTGTCAAAAATATTATTCCTTGAAATACATTGTGATAGTGTTTCATTTTCTTGATTATTACAATAAACAAAACAAATTTAATTTTAAGAAAAGAAAGAGATAATTAAAAATGTATAAGTTTCAATCATTCTAAAATGTATGTAAAATTGCTAAACAGATATTTCCTTATAGCATACATTGAAGTGACCATAATCTATATCCATCCTTAAAGCAAAAAGTCAATTATCAAGCAATAGTCTGACAACTGAAATGTGATTTCTATTTAGATATTTTGTTCTTAACAATCAGCTTTAGATTCGTCTGGCTGCACAAGTGAAAGGGAATTAATAAAAATGATCATGGTGCTAAACCTTGAAAATCAAATTTTAAGAGCTCATTTTTGAAAACATCATATGTGATTATGCTTTAACTATGGGATATATGTTTACCAATACTGTTAAGACCTCTAGAAGAATAGCTACTGAGGAGGCAAAGTAGATTATAAAATAATAAGGAAAGGTTTCTGTTTATACACACACATACACACAGAGCAATAATAATAAATATTATTTCAGTTGGCTTTTATTCTTGATGGTAGGAGTTTTATAGAAAATATATATGACTTTAGACAAATAGAATATTCGCATTGTGATATATTTGTATAGAGCCTTCTGTTGAAATAATTAGTTGCCTTTAAAGGACTTATATATTGTCTTTACTTTTCCCCCTTAATCATTCAAATTTCCAGTATCATGCAGTTCAATTCAACTTATAACTAAATACATATTGTAAAAATTAATTGCACTAAAGGAGAAAAATGGAAAATTTGCAGTCTATTTCCAGTAGGAACTTAAAAATGATACCAAAGTTTGATATGTATATATGCATACTTATATGCAAAGCTTTAAGATATGGTTATTTTAGAAAATAAATTACCATAATGTAATTACAAATGCATTATTATATATCAAATACATTGCTAACCTTTTCCCATGTATTCTCTCATCTTATTTTCACAGCCACTCTAGGATTCTAATTTTAATCCCATTTTACATGATAAAGACAGACATAGAAAAGTAACATGCAAATCCTTGGTACTAAGATCATATTAGTAAAACTAGATATTGCTCAAGTATCTGATATTACCTACTTTTATGAAGAGAGAACTTTGAATTTCTGTATAAGAGGACTTTCTTCATATGCGCATTTAGACAACAATTTTTGTGAAATTTTTATTGTTTTTATTGAACTATACATATATCTCCACTCCCCTCTTTTCCTCCCCTCTCCCATTCTATCTTCTCCCATGACCCCCACACTCCCAATTTACTCAAGAGATCTTGTTGTTTCCGCCTTCCTATTTAGATCTATTCATGTCTCTCTTAGGGTCCTTTTTGTTTGTCCACGTTCTCTGGGATTGTGAATTATAAGCGGTTTTCTTTGCTTTATGTCTAAAAGCCACTTATGAGTGAGTACATATTTGTATTTCTGGGTCTGAGTTACCTTGCTCAATATGATATTTTATTTTTCTTTTTTTTTTACTATAATTTTTTTTTATTGAGAATAAGAAAAAAA